>NC_081794.1:29432420-29434920 GCF_963082965.1 Carassius carassius
TATTTATTTATTTATTTATTTATTTATTTATTTTTTTTTTTCTTCTCGTTTGTTACTAGTATTATTATTATTATATTGTTTTAATATCTAGTTTACTATTAGGTGTTAGTTAGGATATAAGGTGTTTGTCTAATTTTTGAACAGATTACACTTGGAGATGAAATCGTTTACAATAACATGTTGGAACATTCAAGGTCTGAGATCATCAGCTTTTGGTTTAAAAAGCAGAAACTCAGATTTTAATAGAGAGTTAAAAGACTCTGACATCATAGTTCTACAGGAGACATGGTGCAGAGAAGATATTTCCACTGGTCGTCCTCACGGCTACACTGAGATCATTATATCATCAACAAAAAATCCCACAATAACTCAAGGCAGAGATTCAGGAGGCATGATTATATGGTGTAAATCAGAACTGAGCCAATCCATCACAGTAATTAAAAAAGAAGAATCTTATATATGGTTGAAACTTAACAAACAGATGATTTGTGCTGAGCAACATGTCTACATATGTGCCATCTATATACCTCCATCAGAATCCCCCTACTACAACCCAGATATCTTCTCTATTCTTGAGGAGGAAATTAACCATTATAAAAGCATGGGAAATGTATTAATCTGTGGGGACTTGAATGCTCGAACAGGGGAAAGAGCTGACACTATGAACACCCAGGGAGACAAACACTTACCTGGAAGCACCTGCTTCCCCCTCCCTGAATGTCCTTCTAGAAAGAGCTTTGACAAGCTTACCAACACAAGCGGTGTGCAGCTTTTACAGCTATGCCGTACACTGGGTCTGTACATAGTCAACGGCAGGCTACGAGGGGACTCTCCGGGTCGCTACACTTACAGCTCAGCTCTTGGCAGTAGTGTGGTAGATTATTTCATTACAGATCTAGATCCAGTGTCTCTCAGAGCTTTCACAGTCAGCACCCTCACACCCCTCTCAGACCACAGCAAAATCACACTATATCTTCAAAGGGCCCAGTCTAAGTCTAGAGCCCCCAGTGCCTGTGAACTGTTCAACAGCACATACTCATACAGATGGACCCCAAACAGCGTGGGCGCGTACCAAAAGGCACTGGAAAATCAAAACATATATGATTTAACTCATTTATTTATAAATGAAACATTTCCCCAGAATAGTTCTGGTGTAAATTCAGCTGTGGACAAAATCAATTCAATATTTCATCATTTGGCTTCATTGTCTAATTTGAAAGCCTCCAAACCAAAACTTCAACAAATGAACAGTAACAAATGGTTTGACACTGAATGCAAAAACCTAAGGAAAACTTTAAGGAAATTATCTAATGAAAAGCATAGGGACCCAGATAACCACAATATACGCTGTAAATATGAGGCCACTCTGAAACAATACAAGTACACCCTAAAAACTAAAACAGAACAACACAACAAAAAGCAACTCTGTGAAATTGAGGAATCTTTAGAGTCCAACCAGTTCTGGGAGAAATGGAACAACCTAAACAAAACCCAGCAGGATGAATTGGCCATTCAAGATGGAAATACTTGGATTAATCACTTTAGTGATTTATACAGTACTATTACAAAAAATAATGATCAGTACAAGATACTCACAAAATTAAAAACTCTGGAGGCGGTGATAAAAAACAACCAAAACCCTCTAGATTACCCTGTCACAGAACAAGAGTTAGCAGAGGTCATCCAGTCCCTGAAAGGAAAAAAGGCTTGTGGTGTAGATGGAATCCTCAACGAAATGATCAAATACTCGGATCATAAAATCAGATTGGCTATACTAAAACTATTCAATACAATTCTATCAACTGGAACTTTTCCAGACATCTGGAGCAAAGGCTTAATAACCCCAATTCATAAATCCGGAGATAAATATGACCCAAATAACTACAGAGGAATATGTGTATCCAGTAACCTGGGAAAAAATATTCTGCAACATCGTTAATAAACGACTTGTCAACTTGCTTGATGACCAGAATATTCTACATAAATGCCAAATTGTTTTTTTTGCCAAATTGCCGCACAACGGACCATATATTTACACTCCAGACTCTAACTGATCAAGAACTAAACAAATTATGAAAAGAAAGGTATATGCCTGTTTTGTTGACTTCCAAAAAGCCTTTGATTCCATCTGGCACGAAGGCCTCTTCTGTAGACTACTCGAAAGTGGCATTGGAGGAAAAACATATGATTTGATTAAGAACATGTATACAAAAAGTGAATGTGCCGTAAAGATTGGAAACAAACAAACAGCGTTCTTCTCCCAGGGCCGGGGAGTGAAGCAGGGGTGCAATCTCAGTCCAATTCTCTTCAATCTATATATCAATGAATTAGCAAAGCAGTTAGAGAGTTCCACGGCACCTGGCCTCACCCTGAACAACACCGAGATCAGAGCTCTGCTGTATGCAGACGACTTGGTGTTGCTCTCACCTACTAAAGAAGGCTTGCAGCAGCACCTTAACCTCCTGCAGAGATTCTGCCAGACCTGGGCCCTGACAGTAAA
>NC_081794.1:29442420-29527420 GCF_963082965.1 Carassius carassius
CAGCTGGGAGAACATCTAGTGATTAATTAAGTTAATTGATATCAGGTCTGTAACATGATTAGCTATAAAAGCTTTGTCTTAGAGAAGCAGAGTCTCTCAGAAGTAAAGATGGGCAGAGGCTCTCCAATCTGTGAAAGACTGCGTAAAAAAATTGTGGAAAACTTTAAAAACAATGTTCCTCAACGTCAAATTGCAAAGGCTTTGCAAATCTCATCATCTACAGTGCATAACATCATCAAAAGATTCAGAGAAACTGGAGAAATCTCTGTGCGTAAGGGACAAGGCCGGAGACCTTTATTGGATGCCCGTGGTCTTCGGGCTCTCAGACAACACTGCATCACTCATCGGCATGATTGTGTCAATGACATTACTAAATGGGCCCAGGAATACTTTCAGAAACCACTGTCGGTAAACACAATCCGCCGTGCCATCAGCAGATGCCAACTAAAGCTCTATCATGCAAAAAGGAAGCCATATGTGATCATGGTCCAGAAGCGCCGTCGTGTCCTGTGGGCCAAGGCTCATTTAAAATGGACTATTTCAAAGTGGAATAGTGTTTTATGGTCAGACGAGTCCAAATTTGACATTCTTGTTGGAAATCACGGACGCCGTGTCCTCCGGGCTAAAGAGGAGGGAGACCTTCCAGCATGTTATCAGCGTTCAGTTCAAAAGCCAGCATCTCTGATGGTATGGGGGTGCATAAGTGCATACGGTATGGGCAGCTTGCATGTTTTGGAAGGCTCTGTGAATGCTGAAAGGTATATAAAGGTTTTAGAGCAACATATGCTTCCCTCCAAACAACGTCTATTTCAGGGAAGGCCTTGTTTATTTCAGCAGGACAATGCAAAACCACATACTGCAGCTATAACATCAGCATGGCTTCGTCGTAGAAGAGTCCGGGTGCTAACCTGGCCTGCCTGCAGTCCAGATCTTTCACCTATAGAGAACATTTGGCGCATCATTAAACGAAAAATACGTCAAAGACGACCACGAACTCTTCAGCAGCTGGAAATCTATATAGGGCAAGAATGGGACCAAATTCCAACAGCAAAACTCCAGCAACTCATAGCCTCAATGCCCAGACGTCTTCAAACTGTTTTGAAAAGAAAAGGAGATGCTACACCATGGTAAACATGCCCCGTCCCAACTATTTTGAGACCTGTAGCAGAAATCAAAATTGAAATGAGCTCATTGTGTGCATAAAATTGTAAACTTTCTCAGTTTAAACATTTGCTATGTTATCTATGTTCTATTGTGAATAAAATATTGGCTCATGTGATTTGAAAGTCTTTTAGTTTTCATTTTATTACAATTTAAAAAACGTCCCAACTTTTCCAGAATTCGGGTTGTATTAGAGTTTCCCAGTACAAACATCTAAACAGTTTTAAAGCAAGACACATTTACAGGATGCAAAATGACATAAACCTAAGAAGTCCTGAAAAATTCAAAACTGATTTTATAGCATCAGTTTGGACAGGAGCCTTTTCTATTCTAACATGATGATGCCTCTGTGTATAAGGCAAGGTTCAGAAAGAAATGATTGACTGAGTCAGTGTGGAAGAACTTGACTGGTCTACTGTGACTTTAAATGCAGCCAAAAACTCTTCACCAAACACCAGTGACTTGTACATACTCTATATGGACAAAAGTATTAGGACACTCCCTTCTTTAGAACAGACAAAGGCACTTCCACAACTGTGACAACAAAGATGAAAACATAAATCATGTATATAACATTTTTTGGATGTGTCTAAAAGGACTGTATCCATATGCACAAGTCACTGGTGTTTGGTGAAGAGTTTTTATAGAAAAGGCTCCTGTCCAAGTAGACAAACCTGTTCATTAGAAGGGGGTGCCAATACTTTTGTCCATATAGTGCATTTAAACCGGATAACAAGACAGAGGTACTGGGGAAGGATTTCCTATCTGTTCCCATTCTGGAGAGCGTCTGATTGGCTGTTCGCTTGTTTGTAACCCAGTGAACCCAGAGCTTGTGGCTGTGTAACCTGACATGTTTATTTAGTCGTGTTTTAGACAATCTGTTGATGTCACACTCTTTTCAACCATAATATCGATCATCTCCCGTGTTTATCGTTTGACCAGCCTCGATCTCTGGACAGAGGAGCCTTTGATCTCATGATAACAGTGTTATGAATATCAGCCGATTTAATATGTTTGCATATATTGCATATGCATGAACATCATTAGTGCCAATAGAGACTCAACTATGTCTGGAACAAACATGTCTGAACTCTAGCAGCTGTGCGCGTGTCTCGGCTGTCTGTCCCAGTCCTGCTTTCTGTCCCTGCGCATTAGCATTATGAACTGTCTGTTTGGAAACTGTGTTTGTGTCCCAGTCTAAAGCAGCTGTTGCAGGTGTTTAACCTGGTTTAACAGGCAACAGTTATTTCTCATTGCTGGAGAAGCATATTTAATATGTCTACTGATAAAGACTTTTAGACAGTTGTCCATTTGCATACAATTAATAAATAAATCGATTAAAGCATAGGCCTAGTTTAAGTTATACGGTTAGTTCACCCAAAAATGAAAATTAGGCCATAAATTTCTCACCCTCAAGTCATCCTAGATGTATATGACTTTCTTCTTTCAGTCGAATCCAGTCAGAGTTATATTAAAAATGGTCTTTGATCTTTCAAGCTGTTTAATGGCACTCAGCGGGTGTCTCACGTGGCTCACTGTTGTAACCGGAAGCAGTTCAGGGGGAATGAGGTCAGCACTGTGCATGCACCGCTCAGAAGAGATGCACACGGATGCTCGGAGAGATCCAAACAACGAGGATTTGTAAAGAAGAATGTGGGAGGATTTCGATAAAAGCCAAGAGGAGACTGGTTTTCCTTTGATAAAGTTAGGAAACTTAACTTCCTTTGCTTCTGTTAACAAATGTTGGTTTTCACAAGACTCACGTCGCATGCTCAACGCTGACCTCATACGTCATTCCCCCAGAACTGATTTGTTTACAACAGTGAGCACAAGCTAGATTAAAGTGATTATTATGTTTTGAATATGTATATTTTTCTTACAAAAACTAATTGATTTGCTACAGAAGGCCTTCGTTTACCCCCCGGAGCCATGTGAGACACCCGCTGAGTGGCATTAACCTGTTAACCAGACCCCCCATTATGGGACTCACAGCTGAAAGTGCCCTACCTAACTTAACCCTCTGGAGTTGATTCAAGCGTATACGCAGGATGAGGCATTTTTTCCTGATAACCCCGAAAAAGAAGTTAAATTACACTTTCAGTTTTGATCGTACAGATAAGAGCAATACATCAATCAAATCTGTGAAGGGTCTCCTTTTGTATACAGACATAATAGCAACAAAACTTTGTGCATTTATAAAATAAAGATAACAAACAAGGTGTGCTGTCAGCAGCCTTTATCTGCGGTGACCTTCATTTAGAAATGCATCATTAAAATGAACTGTAACTCCATGAATACTCAACAAAGAGACATAAGAGATATATCTGTAGAAAGCTTGATATGTTTACTTTTAAACTAAATAAGTGCTGCAAAAAACAAATATTCTGTGATAAAGTAATCCATATGAAAACAATGCGATGTCCAGTCTTTCACGTCTCCCTTCATAATATCTAATGTGACCACGCCCCCGCACTGAATGGGATATTGTGATTATAATGTTTCACTGAAGCACACTTGAATACACTAATACAACAGAAAACAAAGCAGCAAGACTGTTCAAGTTTTTTTTTTACTGTTTGCTTCATGCTGAGAGGAATTAGACATAATTCACCCCAAAAAAATTTGATGAGGATTACCTTAGGATTTGAGATTTCCTCAGAAAAAAAGAATGAAGTGCTTTATTCATCGGAGATCATAAACATGAGTAAGTCTCTTTTTATTTATTGATATACATGTATTAGGTTTCACATAATGTGTAAACATTTTACTAGTTAAACTTTTTCCAAACTATAATTCCTGACTAAATGTATAATCAAGTAAAACATTCTGAAGTTTCAATAACAATATACAATACTATACCATTCAAAAGCTTGATGTAAATAAGATAAATGTAACAAATAAATGCAACTGTAACTAGGCCTGTCACGATAACATATTTTGCTGGATGATAAATTGTCCAAGAAATTATCGTGATAAACGATAATATCGTCGTTCTGAGACCAGTTTCACTAATATAATGATAATGGCATAAAAACTAAGGTACATCTTTTCAAAGATCAATAAACTGTTATTTTATTTTATGGCAGTTTCAGAGCAAGAAATGACAACATGTTGACTTTGTGTGGCTCATACTTTGTGTGCTCATATTGACCGTTTAACCGTTAACCGAAAGTAAACATTTAGACCGATGAAGGAGCTCGATGAAGGTTGTTTATTGTGCTCATAATGGAAGAGACACGCTCGTTTTTTCCAGGCGTGTCCGCACCACATCTAGTTAAAATCATCTCAGCTTTTCAGAATGACGCAAGTGCACCAGGTCATGTGACAAGAAGCGAATCAATCAGCTTCCTTCAGGGTGAAAATACCCGTTGTTTTTTAAAAAATGGGGTGCACCAAAACACTGCAGAGTTTTATTTCACTTTTCTTCGTAAATAAATCTTGTAGCAGTGTTACAGCAAGGGTTCGTTGTAACGGATATGACAGACGCGTCAGGAGCACAACTGCACGAGTGCTTTGGAAAGGAGAAAACGATGTGTGTGTGTGTATTTTCGAACCAGCAGGCCATTCTGGGTTGAGCGAGACCCCACGGAATGAGTGAGAGGAGCGGAATCTTCAGAACTCACGAGCTCTGATCGGAACAAACCCGAACCTCACTGTCTGCTGAACTTGCAGAAACATCAAAATAGACCTAGCCAGACTAGACTACTTTAGTACATATTATGAGCTTATTGACGATTTTTATATAATTCTTGACAAAATTTGAATATATTAAGTGTTTTTTTTTCCCTAGTTCCTACATCTATGGCTTAATGACCCTACGATGAGCATTTACTACTTAAAAAAAATGCGGGTCAGGAAGCGGGTCGGGTACAGTATTTTCTTTTTCTTTTTTGCGGTCCGAGTTGCGGGTGGGTTAGTTGAAAACGTCGGTCGGGTGCGGGTTATTAATACATTGATATTACAGGCACAGAGCGCCTGAATTCAAATAATCAATCTTCCTCCTATCTTTCACTTTTATTTCAGTGGATTGTCTCATTCGGTTTGTGACACTGTACGCTGCAAATCCGTGCCGTTTTTTTACTATGAAGATGCAGTTTTCTGAGCGTGAGTTATTCCGTAACGGACACAAACAGTTCTGTCCAACATAGATTCAAACAGAGTCGCAGTAGAAAGGTTTGTTGGTAGTGATTCATTACAGAATGATTCAGTGTTTCTTAAATAATCACAATGATTCAGTGAGCCAATCAGACACCTGCTTGGTTCCTGAATGAATTGGTTGAATTAATACTGAATGGGGCAAAAATATATATTTGCATTTTTTCCATTATGTAATATTTCTATATTTAAAATATATAACCAAAATGAGAGTGGACACATGCATTTAAAAAGCTTAGAAAAGTTGCCGTTACAAAAGTTACACGTCACATTACATTACAAATGCATATATATATGTGTGTGTGTGTGTGTGTGTGTGTGTGTGTGTGTCTGAGTGTGTGTGAGTGTGTGTGTGTGTCATATCAGGACTCAACTCTGTATAATGTCATGGGTATGACACAGGTATTACAAGGAGAGGGTGACTTATGAGGACATAACCCATGTCCCCATTTTTCAAAACGCTTATAAATCATACAGAATTAGTTTTTTTGAGAAAGTAAAAATGCACAAAGTTTCCTGTGAGGGTTAGGGTTAGGTGTAGGGTTGGTGTAGGGCCATAGAATATACAGTTTGTACAGTATAAAAACCACTTTACACAAAAACAAACATGAGTGAGTGTGTGTGTGTTTGTGAGTGTGTGAGTGTGTGTGTGTGAGTGTAGGTGTGTGTGTGTGTGTGTGTGAGAGTGTATGTGTGTGACCATGTGTTTGTGAGTGTTTGTGTGTTTGTGAGTGTGTGAGTGTGTGTGTGTGAGTGTGTGTGTGTGAGTGTAGGTGTGTGTGTGTGTGTGTGTGTGTGTGTGTGTGAGTGTGTGTGTGTGAGTGTAGGTGTGTGTGTGTGTGTGTGTGTGTGAGTGTGTGTGTGTGTGAGAGTGTATGTGTGTGACCATGTGTTTGTGAGTGTTTGTGTGTTTGTGAGTGTGTGTGTGTGTGTTAGTGTAGGTGTGTGTGTGTCGCTGGTTCCCGTCAGACTCTCAGTGTGTGGCTCGTTTCAGAACTCTTTAATGACTCACACAAATGAAGGTTTGAAAACACGGCATCTGTCTGGTGTTCTGGAACACTGTGCACTTGTTCTCTTAATGAACGTCTTCTTTAGACGCCTGGACTCCTTTCCAACAGTCAGCCGTCTCCTTTCCGTTCAGAAGAAAAGCTCGGCGCTGGGCTTCACTCGCGTCTGTCACTGATCCGCCCCGCTGCATGCTGGGAAAGCTCCATTCAGCAGCCGATTTAGTCACGCCTTTTTCTAATGAAAGAAAATAACCTGTCGTTTCCCGTTTTGGGAGAGAGGTTTTTAGGTCAGCTGTGGCGTCTCCTCGCCTCATTGCTTGAGGATCTTGTTTGGTGTTTAATTGCGTCTCAGAATGCAGTCATGTCAGAACCGCTGTGATTTATCCTGACGCTCCGCATCGCTGTCAGATTTATCCTGTGTATTTATCTCTGTCCTATGTGCAGAATCTTTATCATGCTCCTCTGTTTCCCATGATTCTCTGCTGTTTCAAATGCTCAGGACCTGCAGATCAATACATTCTGCATATCAGGTTCAGATTTGTTCTTCTGAGCCTTCCCCTGCTCGCCTCTCCTTCATCTCATGACAGATCGCTTTTGCTGGCCTTTTAACTGATTTGAAATCATCCCCCTGAGTGAGGTTTTGTGTTATTTTTAGCTGTTATTGTGATTGTGTCTCCTGTAAAGCTGCAGTGTGTTCCTGAACTGTACATCTGTCTTCAGTAGGCTATAAAACCTTCGAAAAGACTTTTAAACTGTTTGTACACTTTCACACAGGACATTATTCAAAGTTTGTTTTGCTTTTTTTGCAGATCAATGAATTTCTCTGAATTTAATTTTATTTTAATTCTACCTCTTTCAAACAGGAAATGTAATTCTGCATCCTGTTTGTTTCCTGAATTCAAATGTGATCAACTGAATCCAGATTCAGGACATTCTCAAACTTCTCCTGTGGATGAATATTAAAGATCTGAACGTTTCTGTTATTCAGAGCTTTCACATGAGCGGCTGGTTTTGCAGTAGATGGAGTCATTTCTTCAGCGATCGTGTGCTGTTTGTGTGTATTAAACATGCTGAGATGAAGCTGACGAACAGTGTTTGTGAGGACCGATCCTCGTCATGTAGGAGTTCACATCATCTGCTGTGAGTTCATGAGGATATGAGCAATATGAGTTCATCAGTGGACAATCCTTAAACAATGAATCCCCATTTTCATGATATGGTTACGAAAAACAAACATTATAGTTTTTTTTTTCAACAGCTTACACACATTTTCAAAATTTGGCCTCTGTTTTCATAACTTTACACACAAATTCAAGAATTGCACACAGAATGTAAAATCTCTCATCTCTTGCAAAATGAAGCACTGCATTAAAAATATCACAAACACATCTCAAAAGCAAACATTTGCAAACGCCTTTGCCATAAAATGAATCCCTGTTATATGTGTGTGTTACACAGAGAACTGTGTGTTGTGTTTTGCAAATTATGGAGTGACATCATAACGTCATTTAGCAACTTTTAGCATCAAATCGACCTTCTTTAGCAGCTTCCTCTGTAAAAGAGTTGTCATCACTTCTCTGATGTCTCTGTAGTCTCTGGTGAAGTGCAGCGCTGTGTGTTTGTGTGACGCTAGATTAGTTTAGTGCTTTAACTGCTCCGTCCTGAGATTATAATGTGCTCCAGACCCATCTGTGCTCGGCGGGATAGATTAGCGTGCGCTAAAGCGTTTCGGAGGGTTTCCTTTGATGTGAGCGAGAAGAGGAGGATTACAGCTTGTTTCTGCGTGTGTTTGTCTCAAACATCATCCAGACGCTCAGATGCTGCAGGTGTTTCATCTCTTCTTCACTTCCTCTCAGCTTTCTGCATCGCTCCTGCTCCACATTCAAAAGACTGTTCACCCTAAGATTATCTAATTATCTTAAATGAAGACTATCTTAGGTTTATTTGATAATTAATTTTTTTAGACTTAAAATCAGGAGTCATTTTTCTCTCACATCTGTTCTCAGCTCGTGTACGCAAGTTATTATTATTATTTTTTTCACTAAAATGCAGTCAACCGAACATAAATGTTTATTTTAAAATGTCTGCTGTAAAATCAGCGGCCAGCGCCCAAACAATGTGAAGGATTTTACACGGATATTAGAACATGACTGAAGTATAAAGCCATGTTTAGGTTACACAATGAATAATAGTTTAGCAACCAAATGTTACAAATAATGCAAGAATGGAAACATTCTGATTCTCGGACAGGGTCATGAGCTCATTGTATATATTAAACTATAGAAAAAGTGTATAGCTAATATATACTGTTATAAATACTTTTTTCCATTCTTGTTCTGTTCTGAATATTTGTTGTAGAGTGAGGGGAACTAAGCTTTATGGTTTATATTTACCAGTATTTTAATATACATATAAATTACATATAGATTAATGTAGCCTAATTATTTGCAATAACAAGGTTAACGAGTGTTTTTGGAGTAAAATCAATTTATCTTTCAAGAAATAACTTTTTACTTTTGTATTTTGTTTTTGCCGGGTTTCGTTTCTCTGTGTCGTAAACTCTAGGGGCGAGTTAGTCTCGCTTCTGTAGAATCTATGGCAGCTTTCATTGGCCAAGCCCCGCCCATGAGGCCATGTGACGAACATGTCAAACAACCAATCACAGTTTGTTGTGTTCAGCGTCAGGTTTGAGGCATGGAAATGTTGCCACAATAATGCCTTGTCCTGGAAATCCTGTATAATTCAACCAATCCAATGACGACTTCGACACTCCTGAAGTGTTTCCACTTTTGTGTCCCATATGAATTTAACCAATGGTAGAGGCTGAGACTAGGGCCGGAGCTTCTAAACCGGGTGTTTTTAGGGGCGTGATATTCAAATGACAATTGTTTTCTTCCACCACATCATTCATACGATGAGATTGGCACATACAGGTGTACAGTAACAGGTGTGTGTGTGTGTGTGTGATGTGTCTCTCTTGAGACAGACGTGAACTCCGGTGCTGGAGCAGCTGATAGCGCTGCTGTGAGTTCTGCTAAGTCCTGACCGTGGGCCGATAAGATGAGCTGGACTCTGATAACGTCTCTGAGAAGACGACAGCGCTGAGAGGACGAGCCGTGTCTCTGGAGCAGCTTTAACTCGGGAGGGTTTCTGTGGGTCTTAAACAGAGCAAACATATTCTGAGCAGTTTGTGAGCAGAATTATTTAACCCTATTTTGTGTAATGAATTAAAAAAATAATCTAGGTGTATTACCAGTTTTATGTTAAAACTTTTAAGTGTTGCTAAGTCAAGATATTTACAAAATAAGAGAACATGCTGATGTATTGTGTTTTCATTACTTGGTCTTAAAATCTTAAGTTTACCTTCATAAAACTTGTGGACAGTATTGAAGGTGGACTCCAATTTTAATTTGACACCAATGAGAATGAGTCTAACATTGTTTGTCCAAAAACGTGAGTTAGGGACAGTTGTACAGCACTGGACTGTGTTTTTATTTGCTCTTCAGTGTAACTGAAACCTTGTATCTGTGCCATTCATTAACAGTCAGGCAGAAAATGCAGGATTCATATTAAATTGACTTTTGCAGCTTACAGATACTAGTCCACATCGTGATTTGATTGAAGTGTAATGTCCTACTTTTGATTAATTCATTCAAAATTTGACCAATTCCGCGACGTTCCACGTTAAACTGTGAATTCCGTTTGGATTCCACGTATTCTGCATCACGGAAATCATAGGGACCTACAATTATACCCAATGTATACTCACACTTTAACTGCTTCTATCCTTGAACACTTAACGATTATCTAATCAAAATAAAAGAGCAGCGCTGTGTCTAGGAGAACTCACCTGTATCACACAAACTCCGGATGTGACACGTTCAACTCGAGCAGCGGTCTAAAACTGTTTATTTATTCACCAAATGGACACAAGTTTACTTCAAGCATGAACAATGAGGCATATATAAGTTTTGAGTTCCGTATTTAAAAAAAGAAAACAAACGGAAAGAGCGATCTATATTATAGCTCTATAAATGAAGCATATAGACTTTATTAGAGCCACAGAAAGACAAATGTTTCAATGATAATGCTCACTATACAATTCATTATGTACATTAACAACGATTCGGGGGGAATATAATATCGTTTAGTGGAAAACTATGTGAATAATAATCTGAGGCGCAGCAGGATTTTCTGTCGGCTGTATTTAAATCCAGGTCTAAAGTTTCTCTCTCTGTTCAGCGTGCAGCATCACGTCTAAACAAACCGCGCGTGCTGTCAGTGATTTTAACCACTAGAGGCTACTCTCACACTGTATAATGAAGACAGACCCTTCTCAGACGCTCCAGCAATGGAAACAACCCGGGAAACTATCGGCATGGGTTTTTGCCAATAACCGATTGTTCCCGCATTCCACTATCGGTGCCAATTAATCTGCAAAACCAATACATCAGTTGACAGCTAATATATACGCATATCAGCTTTATATCGGCTATCGGCCCTTCTGCTTTCCAAGATATCGGCATCGACTGTTAAAAAAACAATATCAGTCGACCACTAATGATTAGTGTATCTTTCGTAGATTTGGTGTGTGCTTCTGCTGCTTGAGTGACAGCTTTCAGAAACTGATGACAAGTGAAGATTCTGTGTGTAAGCGGATGAAAAAAACTGCGAATACAAATCTCTGTGGCAATTCATACATTTATACAGTTATTATGATCTTGTCATCTTCTTGTGAATGTGCTACACTTTATGTTGTGTGTCAAATTACTTTTGTGTGGAATTCATACAGAAAAATGAAATATGCTGTAGTTATATGAATCCCTGTAGCCACAAACATGAACACACACATATACATGAGCTGATTCCTGTTCTGTACACACACAGTTCAGTCATTCACAAGAGTGACAATTTTATTCTACAACTGAATTAACTCCCAAAGAATTCAGGTTGGGACAACTGTATTTACAGAAATGGAAGGAAGTGAACACTAGTTGTTGTTGATGTATTTAAATACACTATATGGACAAAAGTATTAGGACAGCTCCTTCTTTAGAACAGACAAAGGCACTTTCAAGACTGTGGCAACAAAAATGAAAACACAATTCATAATTTACATGTTTGAAATCATTTCTGTTGCAACAGTTTTGGATGTGTCTAAAAGGACTGTATCCACAAGTCACTGGTGTTTGTTGAAGAGTTTGTGGCTCAAGGTCTGCATTTAAAGTCAAAGCAGACCAGTCAAGTTCTTCCACACTGACTCTTGACTGAACCTTGCCTTATACACAGAGGCATCGTCATCTTAGAATAGAAAAGACTCCTGTCCAAACTGTTGCTATAAAATTAGAAGCACACAATTTCCTAGAACATCATTATATGCTTAAACATTAAGATTTGTACTCATGGAAATCATTAAAGTAGTCAAACTTGTTTATTAGAAGGGGGTGCCAATACATTTTCTATTGCTCTGTCGATGGTTGTTTAGATGAATTTGCCAAATATAATGATTCTTTGGTTGCTGTAATATGTAATATTGTGATATTAAGATGCCAGAACACTGAACAGAACTGTTTGGAGACTGAGTTCTGTTCCGTACACACACAAACATATACTGTACACCATGCAACGTCAACTGGCGGCCCGCGGGCCAAATCCGGCCCGTCAGAGAATAATACTGAATTCAGGAATAGCCTTGTAAGAGGAAAAAGTTTAGGGCTGGTCCGAATACCATTTTTTGAGATTCGAAGCTTCGGTAGTAATGAACATCGACTATTTGAAACTTAGGAGAGAGGGGCTGAATAGGCTATATTTTTCTCTCTAATAAAGGCAGGAATCTGTGTCTGTATGTCCGTTGGCATTTTTATTATTTCGAGAACCGTTCATCCAATCCACTTCACGAGGGAGTGCAGTGTCGCATTTGGTGCATTATAGATGGACACGCAAGACGCGACACATTCAGAATCAATAAACTTTTAGTAAACTACAGTCACTCACTCAGAACAGCGCGAGCAGGAAGCGGCGCACCTCACGCGGGCAGGGCTTGCTCCAAGAACGGACACTGCACTAGTGATATAAAACGCTCACAAACAGGTCTGTTAAATTAAGCAATACTTTTAAGGTAGTCTAATATTTTTCTGACTAACAAATTGGCACAGTAAGGGTAGATTTAAATAAAGAAAAACGAATTTAAATAAAGAAAAAACGAAATTTTAAATAAAGAAAAACAAACAAACAAACAAAAAAAAGAAATTTAAATAAAGAAAAAACTACATTTAAATAAAGAAAAATGAAAAAAAAAATGTAAATAAAGAAAAAACTAAATGTAAATAAAGAAAAACTAAATTAAGTTAAATTAAAAACGAGATTAATTTAGATTGATAACGGTAAAAATGCTAATACATTTTGTTTCTATTATTCTATTTTCCACAATGTCAAAGCAACAAAACACAAGCTCAGACATGCACTTCGGTCCATACAAACTCCGCTGTTCTGCGCTCTAGCCAGAGAACACTGCCGTTGCTGGAACACGCGTCGGTTCTATTTCTAGCATGCGCGCGTTTTCCGCGTGGCTTGAGCGCGTGTCTCAGTGTGCAAACTCCAACCTGTTAAATATGGGAGCCGAAATAAAAATGGACACAACACGCAGCTGAGACACTCACGCAGTGTGTCGCCGGCCTTATTCAAGGGGGAATGAGAACTGTTTCGCGGGGGGATCCAATGTGTGCAAAAAAACAAACAAAAAAAATATTCGAATATTCGGGTCCGTTCCATATTTATTCATTTTCATAAATCTAATGAAAAAAAAAAGCAAATGAGGCACACAGGTACAGCATTTCTAACAGTAGGAACTATGAATACGTACTTATCAGTCCATTCTTCATTAAAACTACGGTTCTCTGAATCAACTTTTCGCTTAAGGCTCTTTGAGAGTGCCATTTTTCATTTAAATATATTCAGAAGGCCTTTCTTCTAGTGTTCTCCACAAACTACGACCTGCATGTGACAGATGGACAGCTGGACAGCCTCACAAATATGAAGCATAAAATATCGCTATCGCCCCCTGGTGGCTCGCTGCAGTACAGGTAATATGTAAAAAATAACATAAATTTGGAATTAGAATTAGTATATCAAATAATAACATATTAGGATATGCTACAATTCGATTTTTTTATTTTATATTACGAGTATCTGGCCCTTACAGTGTCTGCAGAGAAAAATTCTGGTCCTTTGACAAATATAGTTGATGACCCCTGCTGTACACAGCACACTCACGTATTATATAAACAACATGGATGCGATTAATCATAATTAATCATTTGACAGCACTAATAAATATCTACATATTCTGGAATTAAGATGTGTTTGCTTGACAAGTAAAATTAATTAAATTATGACTTCTGAATTTTTTTTATCCAAATTTTGTAAGTTTTTGCTTATATCAAAACAAATAAATAAATTAATCTGCCAATGGGGTAAGAAAAATCATCTTAATTCAAAGGCTAAACAATATATTATTTTTCTTACCCCTGTGGGAGATATTTTTTTATATGTCAAGGAAATGCATCTTAATTCCAGAATATTTAGATATTTATACTAGAAAACAAGACAAAGATACTAAGGAAGAAAATCATGTTTGCTGTGCATCCACACATGAAAGCGCTGTTAAAGTTCCTCGCGAGGGACGCGCCGGTCCTGTAGGGAAGCAGAACAGCCTCCAGAAGCTCTGTTAAAGATGAGATAGCAAGAGACATTGAGCCCAAACGCTCGAGTGCTTCTGTGTAGACTGTGAGTGACCCAGTTTCTGTCCGCTGCTCAGCTCGTCCAAACACAGTCGATGCAAACGCTCTTCACACATGAAAGAGTCAGACGCTAAAGCTAACGTGCTAAACAGCATCACATCCAGTAACAATATTCAGATATGGACAGTTTAAGCACATGTGTGGTAATGACGCAGTGATGATCGCTCATGTTGTTTTAGTGCTAGTGCTCATACGTCACATCTGGAAAACATTTGCAATGAGTCCAAGGCATTTCCTGACAGATGTTAAATAGACATTTAGAAAATGTCTTTAAAATGTTGAGAATTTATAATACAGACTTTTATCAGATCTTTTCATGCTGCAGATCAAGTGCTCTTTAAAAGGCATCTTGGAGACTTGCGTGTGATAGTATAACTGAATGACTTTAGGATATTATATGTCATTTTCATTCATTAGTGTGTGGTGGAAACTGATTCTTCAGTCGTCTGATTAGATGCACAGATTCAGTTCTGTGGAGCTTCTGACGCGTGTGACCTGATGTTTGGATGCAGTATTTTCCAGCATCTTGACTCTTGGTTTGTGTGTCAGCGAGGGTTAAATCTGGAATCATCAGATGTCCAAGTGTCTCTCGGCTGTTTCAATAATTCATAGAGGTGCTGACAAAAGTGTGAGTGGAGATCAGCGCTGAGGTTTCATGATAGTGTGTCAGCAGTGAACTTTCTTGCGTTTCCCGCGCTTCTTCAGCCAAATTCCTCTGCTGTACTCTTTCTGGTTTTTTATTACTATCAACATAAAATCCAAATGGATGCTTATGTTCTTTGTGCAAGCTCTTGCTCTGATTCATCGGTTCATGTTATTCCAGAATACAGGAGTTTTCATTGGCAGCAAAACTTGACATCCGCTGTCGAATTAAGCTGAATTCCTGAATATGAATTGAGGTAATTGACAGGATGTAGAATTTGACTGTAACTGAGAGAAAGAGAGAGAGACGGAGAGAGAGAGAAAGAGAGAGAGAAGGAGAGAGAGAGAGAGAGAGAGAGAGAGAGAGAGAGAGAGAGAAAGAGAGAGAGAGAGAGAGAAAAAGAGACAGAGAGAATTTGAATAAATGAAGACTTTATTACAATTTTCACACATAAACCACTTTCAACAAATGTTCAAAAAAATCAACATTTACCACTTTACATTTACCTTTTATACCACAGGAACACAAAACAAAACAAAATAAATCCCTTTTTTATACAAGTAAAAGAGAAAAAAAATATTCTTCCATCAATAACAGAGCACAAAGCCTCATTCTTACACCATTTCATTTCAAAAGTAAAAACATCATCCATGGATGTATAGAAATGGAAATCAATAAGTATTCTAGGTTTTACTGTGGCTAAAAACAAAGTATTAATATCTTGATCTACACCGAGTTCTATTTTGTTTTTTCTACTCATATAGATTGCTAATTTGGCTTGACCTATGATAAAATTTAAACACTGACACATAAACCTCTTTCTTCTTACATATTTAAAACCAACAATAAATACATCTATAGAAAAAGATTCATTAAAACTATCAAATAAATTATGTAATAAATCAAACAACCTTTTCAGTCTAAAACAGTCCATATAAGCATGAAAAACAGTTAATCATCATCACACAGTTTTAAAACATCACGCCATGGTGTATCAACCCTTTTATCAAGCGTTTTTTTTGTTAAAAACAAGAACACAAGCTTTATAAAAAGATTTACTAGTACTTGAAAAAAATGAAGACATAGGGATTTTCCAGAGCTTAGAAATTTTCCTGAAACATCATCAAAACAGGTAAAAGTAGTCCAACAGAAGTTTCAGTTCATCAGGAGTGAGTCTTTTTTTCCATTTTTCTAATAAGTGAAAAAAAAAATCTTGACTTAATATTCAGACTCATAGCAACTCTTTCCACATCCCCAAAAACTGGTCCAGTCAAATTCACTAGACTCCCCATTGTGCATATTTAGGAAGCCACAAGGGTTTCAGTGAGTCAAGGAATTGTACAGTCATTGTTCGTTAAATCAAAGCATGCTCCATATATAAGTGGTTCTTCAAGGAGCCAGTAAAGAGATTTAAAATGTTCTTCTCTTTGCACTTTGAACATGTTCCACACTTTAAAAAGTTTGCGATAAAAAAATCCATTGAGGTTCAGTTTTGACAAGTCCATAAAAAAAAGATTCCGGTCCAATTTCAAATTTCCAAGGTTTTGCAGTATTTTACATGCAACTACTTTCCAACTTGAAGTTACTGATCCAGTAAGAAGTCTTTGCAAAAATTGTAAACGGAAAGCTGCTGTTCTACTTTGAAGATGTACCAATCCCTGTCCTCCTTCATCTTTGGGTAAAAACAATATACTCTGAGGAACCCAATGTAACTTGTCCCAGAAAAAATCAACTAAAATCGCTTGAATCTCTGCCAACAAACGCAAAGGGGGATCTATGCAGGTTAATTTATGCCCTAAAGATGAAGCTATTAAATTATTTATAACTAAGGTTCGACCTCTATATGACATATTTGGGATTAACCACTTCCATTTCTCAAGTTGACCTTTAACTTTTTCAATAACTCCTTCCCAATTTTTTTGTACAGTTGCTTCATCTCCTAAAAAAACTCCCAGATATTTAAAACCTCCTTTTTTCCATACTAAACCAGGAGGAAGGGGAAAACACCCTCTTTTCCAATTTCCTATTTGTAGCGCTTCACTTTTTTCCCAATTAGTTTTAGCAGAAGACAGTTTTTTTTAAATCCTCAAGTACATTCATTAAAACCTTTACCTCACTCTGTTGACTAACAAACACTAAAACATCATCAGCATATGCAGAGAGACTTATACTTTTTCCCAACATTGGCACATTAAAACCTTGTACATTTCTTCTTAGTTGTTCTAAAAAAGGTTCAAGTGCTAATGAATATAACATTCAAGAGAGCGGGCATCCCTGCCTCACACCTCTAAGAACTTTAAAAGGAGTGCATAAGCCACCATTAATTTTGAGTATGCTCTCAACATCACTGTACAAAACTTTCATTTTATCTATAAAACTTTTACTAAAACCAAAAGCTTTTAGCGTTTCCCATAGGTACATATGTTCAACCCTGTCGAATGCTTTCTCTTGGTCTAGCGAAATCAATCCAATGTCATTATTTGATAACTTAGAGACATCATAGATATCCCTAATAAGGGAGATATTATCAAAAATTTACCTTTTGGGGACACAGTAGGTTTGGTCTGGATGGATTACCTCATTCATGACATTTGATAGTCTGTTTGTTAAGATCTTAGAAAGAAGTTTATAGTCACTGCACAGAAGTGAAACAGGTCTCCAGTTTTTAATCTCTGTGAGGTCTCCTTTTTTGGGAAGGAGGGTAAGGACTGCTCTTCGGCAACTCCAAGGTAGAAGACCTTCGTCCAAACTACCATTGAGTACATCTAAGAGATCCTCTCCCAAAACATCCCAAAAACATTTATAGAAGTCTATTGGTATGCCATCAATTCCAGGCACCTTTCCGGATTCCATGCTCTGAACAGCCTTATGCAGTTCTCCCAGGCTGAGCACACCTGAAATCTCTGCATTAGCTTCATCAGACACCTTTGGTAAGTCCTTGAAGAAGACACTCTCACTTATATTATCTGGTCCTAATTCACTTCTGTACAGTTTCTCATAAAATCCAATTGCCCTCCTTCTAATCGCTGCAGGATTGGACAACAGAAATCCTTCCTCAGATCGCAAAGCATGAATGATTCTTTTTTGTCAATTTTTCCTTTCAAGATTAAAAAAATACTTTGAAGGTGCATCCATCTGGTCAAGACTTACAAATCTTGCCCGGACCAAAGCCCCCTGTGTTTTAACCCCTAATAATTCTGCCAATTGATTCTTTTTTTTTTTTTAAGAATTTTTAAAAAACCTTGTTTTGATTCTGCCAGTTACTGTATCTTAATTTTGTCAGTCTCTAAGTCTTTCATTGACTGATTTAAAACTTTGGTGCTGTTGTGAGCATACTGCTGACAATACTGTTTAATCTGTATTTTTCCAAAATCCCACCATTTTTGCACTGATTGAAAATAAGCTTTTTTTGATCTGTAATCAGCCCAAAACAATTTAAAAGTGCGTATAAAATCCTTATTATCTAACAAAGTTAAATTAAGATGCCAATAAGCACTTTTAGACTTGATAGAATTCAAAATAAAAGAACATTGTACCATGCAATGGTCTGAAAAACCAACAGGAAAAATACAAAAAAAATTTAAAATACCAGCATGATGCTTAAACACACAGTTCAGCTCTTTTTCTATAATCTCTAGCACCATTAACATTCAATCTGCACTTCAGCCATACTGAATAGAGCTTAGATTCTGAGCCCGAGCCCGACCCGACCCGACCCGACGATAAAGCACGTCACGTGTCATGCGCAGCGTCTCGTCCACTCGCAGTCTCGCATCACACCTGCTGCGCGTGCTGTACTATTCAGTAGATTAAGTGCAACATGGAGCTTGAAGAAGCAAAGAAAAAAATTAAAACAGGAGAATTAACTTTGAGCAAGTTTGGAGGAAAATCGGAGGTATGGAAACATTTTAAACTAGTCGTGGGGAGGGACAACATATGTGATGGCTTTGTCTCGTGCATTAAATGCGGCACGCATATATATATATATATATATATATAGCTCCCCCGTAGCCTAAATGATCTAGCACAGCAGCACCTGCGGTAAAAAAAAAAATAATCTGGCGCCGCCCCTGGTTATAACGGCCCACATATTAAAAATGGTCGGGTTTAAATCGGGCTCGGGCTCATAATTACAGTGAACGTGTCGGGCCGGGCCGGGATCGGACACAACACGCTTGGGCTCGGGTAGGGTCGGGCTTGATTAGTTGGGCCCGATCTAAGCTCTAATACTGAAATAAATAAACGACCAAAAAAAAAAAACAAGCAACCCCAAAATACTAATATTCTTAATCCTCATTTTCATTTAAATCCATGCCAACCTTCCTCAGATCAGTGAAATATTCCTTTACAATCGCACCTCTTTTGTTTTTTGTGGTACTAAAAAAATGTTTTATGTCCTCAGCATCATATCTTCTGCTTATACCTTCAGTCTGAGACAACACTATACTTGAATCAGACTGTTCACTTTCACTTTCTGACTCTTTCTGTTCTTCAAACACTTCTCCTTTTTTAAAACACTTTTCACTACTGATCTTTTCCACATTTTTCCTTTTTGTCGGTACTTTGAACATCTTATTTTCTGCTTCTGTCTCAGACACATCTTCTCCCCTCACGTTTTCTATATCACTGTTCAACAAATCAGGTTCTGCATTTAGAGAAGTTTCTGAAGTATTCCTACCTTCATTCATTGATTCCGTTGAGGTCGATCCAGCTTCCACAGGCCCCACGACAGATGTTCCTTCCCCAGCAAGTTTATCCGCGGTCGGCTCTGCTTCGGCCAGATCGACCTCAGATCGACCTATTTTACAATAGGCCCATCTTCCTCATTTGCGACACTATCCTTACTACCTCCAGCTGTATTATTTTTTTCAGGACATGAACGGATTAGGTGCCCTGATTTATTGCATCCAAAGCATCTCATTTTATCAGTAGTTACAAACACTACATATTCAAAATCGTCCACACGGAAGTTTAGTGCCAAGTCCAGATCAGCGTCGTCTTTGATTATCATAAAAGCAAATCTCCTAAATGAAACAATATGTTTCAATAAAGGAGACTCGCACCCGATCGCAATCTTTCTAATCGGCGAAACCAACTTTCCATAACGTGAAAGCGCCTGTGTCACAATATCATCACTCAGAAAAGGAGGGATATTCGATATTGTGACTTTCTTTGATGGTAAAATGAGAGGCAAAACAGGTGTAAGTATTTCATCAATGATTATACCTCGCGCAACCACCTCATTTGCTCTCTCCACCGTATCCAAAGAAATCACGGTCGCGTTATTCATTTTTGGATGCAGAGACAATATTTTGATGGCCAACAATTTCTCCTACACCCAGACAGCAAGCCTCCACACTCGCCACCGATACTATCTTGACTCCGTGACGCCGTGTGAGGAAATCAAGCCCATTCCCACTCTGAGGAACAAAACACACACTTGACCTCGCTAAGCCCTCACGCACGCTCTACAAACGCCCACGCATGCGCAGAGAGAGAGAGAGAGAGAGAGAGACAGAGACAGAGAGAGAGAGAGAGACGGAGAGAGAGAGAGAGAGACAGAGACAGAGAGAGAGAGAGAGAGAGACGGAGAGAGAGAGAGAGAGAGAGACAGAGAGAGAGAGAGAGAGAGAGAGAGACGGAGAGAGAGAGAGAGAGAGAGACAGAGAGAGAGACCGAGAGAGACGAGAGAGAGAGAGAGAGAGAGAGAGAGACAGAGAGAGAGAGAGAGAGAGAGAGAGAGAGAGAGAGACAGAGAGAGAGAGAGAGAGAGAGAGAGAGACCGAGAGAGACAGAGAGAGAGAGAGAGAGAGAGAGAGAGAGACCGAGAGAGACAGAGAGAGAGAGAGAGAGAGAGAGAGACAGAGAGAGAGAGAGAGAGAGAGAGAGAGAGAGAGAGACAGAGAGAGAGAGAGAGAGAGAGAGAGAGACAGAGACCGAGAGAGACAGAGAGAGAGAGAGAGAGAGAGAGACAGAGAGAGAGAGACAGAGAGAGAGAGAGAGAGAGAGAGAAAGAGAGATATGCTGTTGTAGGTGATTTTAAAATCTCTTCAATAATTACACAGTAATTTAACACCATCTGATAAACTTTAGTCTCACATTCTGGTTTTCTCTTTAGCATTACCTAGATAGAGCGTTTGTTAAGTTTTATCTCAGGTTAGATCTGTGAGTGTGTTTGTGAATATATAAGTGTCTTCTAGTGTATGTGGTTTATGAGGACACAGATAGGTAACTGTATAGCTTTGTTTAATTGTTGTGGATCTGCGGCCGGTGGCTCTTCTGTCCTGGGAGGTGTCCAGGCTCTGAGGGCCCTTGTCAGGGAGCAGCAGGTCTGTTTGGGTCAGATAAGACACAATCACTTTAAAGTCTGTTTTAACCCTGCAGAGCAACATCTGAGCTCGCGCTGCAGCAGCTTTTATTCACTGACTTGAATACATTTTCTCTTTAATTGCTTCTATTTATTTATTTGTTGCTCGTCCTGTGTTTCTCTTCTTCATACTCGTCGTGTTTCTTGCAGTGATCGTGTTTTTGACGTGTATATGCGATGATGCGTTTTAAATAGGTCAGAGTCATTCGTTTGAATTGCATTAATATTAGTGCTGTGTTAAAATGCACTGTATTTCAGCGAGTATGACGTATATGAACTGTGAAATGTTACTCTGCGATCCTAATTCACAGCTCTCAGCTCTGTCACGCTCACACGCCTCCTCATTAGCTCAGAAGCATTTAATTGAATTTAATATCGATCGGATGGATTGACGTTGCCATGGTTACGCTGGAGCTGCAGCCGATGGCGTTTTCTGCTGATGCTGCGTGAATCACCAGCTATTATTCTGGAGTCACTGAAACGTCTCTTTTGCAACAATCACCGCTGACACACACTGGGAATGCTAATGCCCTCGCATTGTTTAGTTTCCTCTGTGGGGTTGTTAAAGCTTCTGTGTTGTAATCTCTCGCTGTCTGTCTGTGTGAGCACAGAGCTCAGTAATCTCACCTGAGTATCCCCACCTGAGTTTGTCTGAGATCTCAAGAACGTCTCAATCAGTAAAGCAGAGGTGTGTGAGTTGTGTGTTCGTCCTCCTCACACTCAAACACTCGAGCGCCTCTCCAACAGTGAGATCAGTGTTCACAGGTGCAGACGCTGTTTGATGAGCTGCTGTAAACACACACACACTCAGCACAGAGTAAGACCGCTCATCTTCATGTCTGGTTGAGGCTCCTCTCATGATCTGATCTCAGGGACAGATGTTTCTCACGTTCAGTCTCAGTCATAAGGCTATATTATGATATAGTTACGATATAGTGCGAATATGGTGAAAAAACAGCTCAACTTTATTCAAACTGAGCAAAAATAATTTACTGCAGATGCTATTTTTCTATGATGAAATTCTGCTGCTTGTGATGTAAATCAGTGAGATCTTTCTAACAGTAGAACAGATACTGTCATAAACTGATGTAAATATGAGTCTGTGATCTATATCTCCAGTGATGTGTCTCAGTGAGATGAGATGTAAATAATCCAAACATATAACACAGTGATGGAGAGCTGAAGAAATCAAGGCTCCTCAGAAGATGTGAGATGTTCTGGAGGCTTGTGAAGATCATTCCTCCGCTGAGGAACAGTGAAACTAAAGCTTCTGGAAACAAACGCTCCTCAAAAGATCCTGAGGATCAGATTTGAGACTCTAAAACATGATTGATGGAGAATCAAGTGAAGCTGAGCTGCTTCAGTCCAGTAAAAGTTCATCTGGAGATATTACTGACCTTTACTTAATCACAATCAGGAAGGATTGGACACCAGAAGCAGAAGCTGAAGCTGGACGTTTGTACGATTACAATTAAAAATCTCTAAACTATCAATCAGAGACAGAATTGAGGAGGTGAGTGTAAAACCGCTTTAACAGCAACGTTTGATCACGTGGTGTCATTAAAAGTCTCCGGTTGTATTCTGTGTTTGCATGAGCTGAGGTCAGAAATCATAAATCAGCTGCTGTGCCGATGCAGTTCGTTAGCTGGAAGTGTTTTTTGACGTTGCTGAGGTTTGCTGGCATACATCTGGAGTGAGCCGCTAACTACCCAAACCCCTCAGACCCCTCCAGACCTCACATTTCCCTCTTTACATGTCAGATATTATAAATTACTCTGCCACACAAGATTAATACGAGCTGGCAGGAGAGGAATGAAAGACGCTTTGTGTGGCTTCGGGAGAGTCTCTGTTAGCACAGCGGTGCAGGAAACGACATCACGCGGCTCTTCCTGTTTGTGCCTCGATCAGAGCTCAGATGAAACTCAAGTGAACTTGATGAAGTCTGTGTTCCTCAGTGCTTTCATTTCTCATCAAAGCTGCAGATGCTTCTGATGCGGCTTCATGCTGACCACATTACAGGAGTGATCTGTGTGTGTGTGTGAGAGAGAGTGTGAGTGTGTGTGAAAGAGTGTGTGTGCGGGTGTGTGAGAGAGTGTGAGCATGTGAGTGTGTGCGATAGAGTGTGAGTGTGTATGAGAGAGTGTGAGTGTGTGTGTTTGAGTGTATGTGAGAGAATGTGAGCATGTGATTGTGTGTGTGAGAGAGTGTGAGTGTGTGTGTGTGTGAGTGTGTGTGAGAGTGTGTGTGTGAGAGAGAGAGTGTGAGAGTGAGAGTGTGTGTCAGAGAGTGTGTGTGTGTGAGTGTGAGAGAGAGAGAGTGTGAGAATGTGTGTGTTAGAGTGTGAGAGTGAGAGTGTGTGTCAGAGAGTGTGTGTGTGTGTGTGTGTGTGTGTGTGTGTTAGAGTGTGAGAGTGAGAGTGTGTGTCAGAGAGTGTGTGTGTGTGTGTGTGTGTGTGTGTGTGTGTGATAGAGTGTGAGGATGTGAGTGTGTGTGAGAGAGTGTGAGTGTGTGTGTGTGGGAGAGAGTGTGAGCATGTGAGTGTGTGTGAGAGAGTGTGAGTGTGTGTGTGTGGGAGAGAGTGTGAGCATGTGAGTGTGTGTGTGTGTGTGTGAGAGGGAGAGTGTGAGTGTGTTTGAGAGAGTGTGTGTGTGAGAATGTGAGCATGTGAGTGTGTGTGAGAGTGTAAGAGTGTGTGTGTGAGAGAGTGTGAGAGAGAGTGTGTGTGTGTGTGTGTGTGTGTCTGAGTGTGTGTGAGTGTGTGTGTGTGTCATATCAGGACACAACTCTGTATAATGACATGGGTATGACACAGGTATTACAAGGAGAGGGTGACTTATGAGGACATAACCCATGTCCCCATTTTTCAAAACGCTTATAAATCATACAGAATGAGTTTTTTTGAGAAAGTAAAAATGCACAAAGTTTCCTGTGAGGGTTAGGGTTAGGTGTAGGGTTGGTGTAGGGCCATAGAATATACAGTTTGTACAGTATAAAAACCATTACACATATGGGATGAACACACTTTACACAAAAACAAAAATGTGTGTGTTAGATCCATTGAGTGGCCTGACACATGGATGGATGAATAGCTCTCCTCTTTCTCTCATCCATCATTGTGATTGTGGGCTTCCTAAGAGAGCAGGAGCAGCTCGTCTCCACAGCTGTTATGCTCATCTCTCTCTCTCTCTCTCTCTGTGTCTCACTGTTTCTCTCTCTCTCTCGCTCTGTATCTCTCTGTATCTCTCGGTCTTTTCCAGCCTGTCAGGTTGCGAGGGGATCTTCGGCCCCTGATTCTCATGTCTGGCGCTCCGGGGGCTGTTAGAAACACGACCGCTGGGAAAGCCTACAAACGTTCTGGTCCTCCAGGCATTTGGGCTCCGTGCAAAGAAATTGCATGGCAGTAGCATCTGATTGGCGAGCGATTGGAGAGGTGGCGCTGCGCTATTACTCGTGTTTATGCCAGAAAAAAGCTTTGAGACACCATCAGAAGGTCAGAAAAGGCAGATGAAAAGAATCACTCTGGGGAAATTCTGCAGCCTGACGCGGCGTGTTTGCTGCGAGTCTAAAATGTCAGCTGACAGTCACAGGAAAACAAGACTAAAACAGAAGAGGAGGGAAGCCTACAGCAGATTCACTAGACAGAACTGATGAACTGGAGCTGGTTAAATTGGTGACCAGTTTGTACACTGCTAGTACCAGTGTTGATATCAGTATTGTTTTACTTAAGAACTGCTGTTAAAAGTGTGTTGTTATGAAGCTCTAAAAAGAGGTCAATAGAAAACAGTCAATATTTCAGTTGAAGTCGTTCATTGTTGATTCAGTGATATCACCATTCAGCTCTTTCAATAGTGTCTGTCAAATCAAGTCGACAATATTGCCAAAGTATTGAAGCATGAAGTATTGTAAATACTGAAAATTATTGAAAACATGAAGCTTATTTAATTAAGTAGAAAGATGATTCACTGATGCAAAATATGTTTGAATTCTCTGACGTGCATTATATTTCTATATCCCTATCTTTATTCAGTGAGAGTCTGTCACAGATCTGGTGTTTGTTTGAAGCACCTCAGAATCAGAAGAAGCTTAACTATCATTCTGCATTATTGACACTGTTTTCCTAATTAATGTTGTTCAGTTGCTTTGACACAATCTTTTTTGTTTAAAGCGCTATATAAATAAAGGTGAATTGACTTGACTTGACAAGCAGCATTGGTTCTCCGACATGGCAGGTCTGAATATGAGATTGTAGAGTTCTTGTAACACTCAGTTTCTGTGCTGTTTGAGTCACTCTGTCTTCGTGTCAAGACTCTTGTCTCTCTGTGTGATCTGGAGCTTCAGTTCCTTTGATTTTCAATATTCTGTCTCAAAGTTTTCTAAACCACAGAGAGGAAGGAGACTGACCAGAGTGAGGTATATTTCATGTTTTTATTTGCAGTACAAATCATTGTCCAGGATTTTCCCCATCAGATGAGATCTGACTGATGTTATTAATGAGTTAATGGGATGATTTTCATGCAGGTAAATGCTTTAGACAGATTTTATAATGAGGGCATGTCGTCTGTGATCTGCTGCCAGCCGCTGGCGCTGAATAAATCAAAGCCCAAGCGCTCCTCGGCTGGCATCCCACAGACCTCGCCAAAGCTGAATTACCCATGATCCATCACTTCTGCGCTCATCTGTACATGTGATGCTTATGCTGCGTCAGATGTTCTGTGTGTAGTGAAGGCCAGAAATACAATAATTATTAGATTCATATAATAGCGGTGCGCTCGGGGGCCATAAATGGCAAAATTAAATATTTATTTTTTAGACCTCGCTGTAGCAGGAGTGATTTCAGATTCCTAATGTAATGTGTCTTTAAAAGGAGCATAAGCGTTTGAGAGACGTTAGGTTTACTTCTCTGTGTGAGATGATGGTTGTGAAGCGTGTGCAACCGCAGAGTCGGTTTTCTCCTTTTGCACATTCACAGGGAGGATTGTGACGCTCGGGGAGTTTCAGATGGGTGTATTAGAGGACGACGATCAATGACTGATCTGATCTCATCTGATGTGAGAAGTTCATCAGACCGCCTGACCTTTTCTTTGCAGCGTAATTTCCTCTCAAGAGGTTGCGTGCGCAGAGATGCACAGGTGACCGTGAGGTAACAAAGATGTATTCTGGTCTGTGCAGGAGGAGGAGCAGGGCATTCTGGGATTGCATTCTCGTCTTGAGTTCTCCACCTTCTCACAATAATAGCTTTAGCAAAGACTCTCCTGACTGGAATGTTAAATGCCTCCCGTTTGTGATTGCATCTCATACCAGCGTGTTTATCGGATCATAACACAGTTTAAATACATGACCTTCAGTTTCTCCAGCAAGTAGTTATAATGTAAGTGCGGTGCTAACATCTGAGACCACTAGTGAAAATGCTGCTATGAGAATTTCTCAGTATTTGGGGTGTATTTCTCAGTCGAACTGGAGCTTCATGAACTAAACCCAATGATCTGAGATAAGCTTCAATAGAGATGTCCTTCATGCTTCACCTAGTAATGTGTTTGGTTCATTTATAGGTTGAAGCAAAGGGGGGAATAAAATTCAGATTTTCAACATAAATTCAATACACAACACCCTTTAAAAACTGTTTGGAAACTAAGATACAAATAAAAAAGTTAAATTAGGAATATAAAATCAATTTATCTGGACATTTCTGGTCATCAATTTTCTTTGTGGATCTCGTTGACAGTGAATGTGATTCCTGTGAGGAAAACTGATATCGAGATCTAAGACCTTGTTGAAATATCCAGCATATGTTGGTTAGTTATGTTTTGAAGCATTGCGGCTGGTTTGAGCTGGTTTAAGCTGGTCTTAAGCTACTAGCTCCTGATCAGGACCAGCTCAGATCAGCAGCCATGCTTCAAAACAACCCAACCAGCATATGCTGGCAAAATAAGCAGCATCATTTGAATGCATCGAAATGCAGTGAAATTCAGACATTTGTTACGTGTCCAATAGTGTCTAAACACTTTTAATGGCTGCTGCAAAACCACCTGCTGCTGCAGTTATTACAGCCAACCTACATAAAAGAAGCTAAAATGTGGGATGCCAGATTTTGGATTTGCCTACTACAGACCATTTTGTCTTTATTTCTTGGTTGATGGGGAAATATTGTTTGTTTCTGTGAAGTGGCTTGCACGAGTCTGTCTGAGGCTCTCGTGGGATCCGTGAACAGCCTGTTCAGTTAAACACATCAAGGACCCTCGTAATAAGTCAAATCTGCCGCCGTCCCCCGAACCATCTGCTGGTCATTACTCTGGGATTGATTACACACGCCTGTCTCTCATCAGGAACACGCGTGTTCAAGTCACATGAAATCCACATGGCTTTGCTGTCTTAATTCAAGTTCCTGCTCTGGTTCTTAATTCATCAGTGATGCTATTCTGAAGAAATAAACATGCATGTTCATCATCTTTCTCACGGGTGTGTCAGTGGTTCTGCTTGATCTGGAGGGTTTTCTCCTGTGTAACAGTGTGTGTGGGGTGACTGAAGCGTAATGACTCACGGCTGAACACAGATCATCACCCACACACTCTTCACAGTGTATAGATCAGAGCACAATAACACTATTCAGTGAGTGTGTCTCGGTTCAGCGCAGGGTGACACGGCTGAGGTGTGTGTGTTACACAGCAGCGCTGCAGACCGACTCATGACGTCCCGTCTGATGTGAAGAAAGGAAGATGATGATGCCATAGACAAACATTGATAACTCTCATTAGAGTATTAGTAGACTGTAGAGCCCTGGGGACAGTGTTGGGAAGGTTACTTTGGAAATGTAATCGGTTACAGAGTTACAAGTTACAAGCTATCTAAAATGTAATAAATTGTGTAACTATCTCAGTTACTTTATTAAAGTTTTATACATTTTCTAATATCTGTTTTCAAACATTAAGCAGGCAGGTAGAACTCAACACTGATTACTGTCAGAATCCTTCATCAGCTGATCGATTTTAATAATCTCATTTTAAAGCACATGAGATCATTCTGGGGTTAAATACAGATTTAAAATCATAACAAGAAATAGTTTAGTAGCAATGAAACGGTTTTTGAAATCAAATCTTTGCGTAGCTATGACAGTAAACACTGGCATCTTACAATGTTTTGGGGGAAAAAACAGTTAATCTTAAAAAATAAAGCATTTACACAAACCCAAACAGGAAGTAAACTAACTGTGCATAAACTCCTGAAACATTCCTGTTTCATATTTTGAACCCTTTGTAATGGTTAACATTTTCATAAGTAACTGTAATTTCTAGGGCTGGTAAGCGATAAAAGTTTTTAATCTAATTAATTACATGATGTGGTGATTAATTCATCTATTTAATCGCACATCAAATCTGGAGAAATTACTCTGAAAAGATAATTTAAAGTCATTGTTGTGCAAAGCATCAAACAGAGATTACAAAAAGTAGGTTCAGCAAGAAATATTTTGTTTGATAAAATGTATTACATACATGGCCGTAGCCAGCTATGAGGTCACCGAGGTCCGGGGTCCGCTAGACTCCTCATATGAATGTCTGCATGTATAATGTTTAGCGTCTGTGGTATGAAAATGATCGCTGCGAGACGCTTCCAAACTGAACGAGTCTTCAGAGTGTTGTGAGCGAGAGCACAGACGCAGCCTCCATGTTGCCAGATCCAGCTATTGCAAGCGTTTTTCCCCCCACTAAATTAAACACTTTAGAAAGCTAATAAAGTATGAAGTTGAGGTTTAGGGTCAGCGATTCACACTAAGTGCAAATATCTATAGATTCTATTTATAATATGTTAAAATAGCAGGATTAATTTGCTTGAGCAGAAGAAGACGGTGCTAAAGACATGAAGGTCATGGGTTCGAATGAATTGATCAAATATATGCAACTCAATGCAACGTACAAATACTTTTTGCTCTGTTAGAGAATGTAACGCTGTGACAGTTTCAGCATTTTACAGCTTTTTTTGTGTTCTGAAAGTTACTCATGAACTCATGATGATCTCTGTGTCTCCTGACAGAGGTTTCTCTACATGAGGGCTCGCGGCCGCTGTCCACGTTAGTCGTTTCTGAACAGAACGGTCACCAGAGGATCGTTAGAGCAGCCGAATGACTGCAGAACAGCAGTTTAGTGAAGAAGGTCACTTTCCCTCATGTCTCTCGCATCTATTCAGCACTTCCCCTCCCTCTGAATGGAATATAAATGACTTTATTATTCAGTTTGCTGTGGTGTCTCATATTAAGTGTAGTTAAAATACAGAAGACCAGGCAAATGTTTTCCAGCGTTTTGCCGTATGAAAGGCAGAATATTAAATATTATCGTGGTGGTGTTTTGCAGGGAAATGTGCTTCTCTGGCTCTTTTTTGGGCTGCGTGTGATTGGGAGTAAATTGGTTTGCTACAGGCTCACGCTATGAGATCAGATGTCCCTCTGGGACTGAAAGTGAGGGTTGACGATGGAGAAACGAGCATTGTGCGTCTTAACTCTTGGAACATGAAGAGATTGAGTTTTGCTTTTCTGATGTAGATTTTGATGAACAGATGTGTCACTGTCGGCCGTAAGTCTTCAGTCGAATGTGAAGATTCAGAACATCAGAGTGTTTGAGGAGGACACCGAGTCTGTCTCTTCTTCCCTTCGATCCCAGAGAAAAGCAGATGGCAGATCCACACTGCCCTGACGCTTCTTTCTCTTTCTGTCTTTCTCTCGTGGCTGTGATGTAGGCCAGGCTGATGTAAAGTCTGAGCCGGATGTGAAAGTCTTCCCGGCCGTCTTCTGGCTCTCACGGATGCACCGGATCCTCTCGGACAAAGACTCTCTGTGTTTGTGAAGGTTAATGTGGACGCTGGTAAAGACTAGCACAGTCAGTGAATGAAGCATTATGTAATGTCATGCATTTTTTCCTGCATTCTCATGTTTGTCTTCTCACTGTGTGAACGTCTCATTGCTTTATTTGATTATGAACTTGTCACTGGTTATTAAACAGGAACTGAGAGATTTACACTTCTACGCAGGAGCTCTGTGCCGAATGAACTTCTGAACACATTAACTCTTTCAGTGTCTCAGCCTCGCCGTGCAGAAATCTTTCAGTCCAAATGTCTTGTCTGACAGTAAAACAGCATCTTGCCTTTTTCCTCTTCGCTAGTTTTATTTATTCATTTCTCCCTTCTCATGGCGCTTGCCTTGTTGTGGTTTCTTGGTGTTTTATTTATGCAGTGTGTCAGTGTGTGATCCTGTGTTTGGTGGAGCTGGATGGAGCTTCGGTCTCCCAGTGCTGTCTGAATCAGAGGAGAGGAAGACAGAAGACAGCTTCTCCGTCTCGCTGCATGAACACCTTTTCATTTGAAGCTACATTTTGTGAGCTGGTTTTAGAACGGATTTCACGGCTAATGCCTTAAAACACGTTCAAGTGATGAAACACACAAACATTTAATGACAACAAACCTTAATTCAAGCACACAAGCTGAAAAGAAAAGTTTGCCTTTCAACTGCTCGATGGCATCGACCAATCAGGATCGTGGAGCTGAACGAAGGTTTTATCTTGTGTGGAGTCACAGGTCAAACCGCTGTGCTCAGGTGTCTGGTGGCTGTGGATGGGTGAAGGGTTGTTAGAAATCAAAATTAATGGAATATAAATTACTCAAAGGGCAAAAGAGAAACAACGAGATTTATATGCATGTATGTACAAGATACATATATATCAAAAATACGTAAAAATTTTTTTGAAATATTATAGATTAAAACAGCTGTTTTCTGTGTGAATCTGTTAAAGTGTAATGTATTTCTGTGATGCTCCGCTGTATTTTCAGCATCATTCCTCCAGTCTTCAGTGTCACATGATCTTCAAAAATCAGAATAATATGATGATTTACTACTCAAGAAACATTTCTGATCATTATCAATGTTGAAAATCAGTTTTGTATGACAGGAAGACATTGCATTTTACAATATATTATTTTTTTCTTTTTATTCCTTACAGAACTTATACAACATTTTTGCCACCACAAACACACACACACACACACACACACACACACACACACACACACACACACACACACACACACACACACACACACACAGTTTTTCTATTTACAGGATTATAGAAGATTTACAAGCCACAATAATAATGAAGCTTTTCACCCGGATACCTGTTTTTCATCTTAATTAATTTCTTTGTATTCCTCATTAATTGTACTAGTATTAGAGCTTTGATCAGTTTCTGCTGGTTTCTCCATCATTGTGGAGGTGGACGAGTCTGTTGTAGTCTTCGTGAACCTGCCGTGGATGTTTCCCATCATTCAATGCTCTCTCCGTTCCTCTTCTGTCTCTCTGGTGCTCAGATCTTGGTGATGGCAGTAGAACTGAACCAAACCAATCCAGGAGTCTTTTATTTGTTCTCTCACCTCAGCGACTGACCCATCGTGCTCTTGGCCGGACGTTTCTCTCTCTGAGTGAAGAGCACTGAGAGACAAGCGTCTGTGATGAATAATTGATGTAACGTCCTGCGGCCCATGAGAGCAGCTGCTTTGAGCACATTTAATTAATACAGACCTCCTGTGTGCACTGGCACCGGCCCAGCAGAGAGACCAGGAGACACGAGCAGATCCCCGTCACTCAGTCCAGCATCTGCTAGAGGCTCGCTCTCGTTAGGGGTCTCATGGAGTTCTTATGAGGTCCTCAGAGCTCACAAGTTACCATTTCTTTCAGACACTTCCATTTTTAAATCCAATGAGCTGATGATACAGGATGGAGGATGAGGAGGATGGAGGATGGGGAGGATGGAGGATGAGGAGGATGGGGAGGATGAGGAGGGTGGAGGATGAGGAGGGTGGAGGATGGGGAGGATGAGGAGGATGGAGGATGTGGAGGGTGGAGGATGGGGAGGATGGGGAGGATGAGGAGGATGGAGGATGAGGAGGATGGGGAGGATGAGGAGGGTGGAGGATGGGGAGGATGGAGGATGGGGAGGATGGGGAGGATGAGGAGGATGGGGAGGATGGGGAGGAGGATGGAGGATGGGGAGGATGAGGAGGGTGGAGGATGGGGAGGATGGAGGATGGGGAGGATGGGGAGGATGAGGAGGATGGGGAGGATGGGGAGGAGGATGGAGGATGGGGAGGAGGATGGAGGATGGGGAGGATGAGGAGGATGGGGAGGATGGAGGATGGGGAGGATTGGGAGGATGGAGGATGAGGAGGATGGAGGATGGGGAGGATGAGGAGGATGAGGAGGATGGGGAGGATGAGGAGGATGAGGAGGATGGGGAGGATGAGGAGGAAGAGGAGGATGGGGAGAATGGGGAGGATGAGGAGGATGGGGAGGATGAGGAGGATGAGGAGGATGGGGAGGATGAGGAGGATGAGGAGGATGGGGAGGATGAGGAGGATGGGGAGGATGAGGAGGATGAGGAGGATTGGGAGGATGAGGAGGATTGGGAGGATGAGGAGGATGGGGTGGATGGGGAGGATGGAGGATGAGGAGGATGGAGGATGGGGAGGATGAGGAGGATTGGGAGGATGGAGGATGAAAAGGATGGAGGATGAGGAGGATGGGGAGGATGAGTAGGATGGGGAGGATTGGGAGGATGAGGAGGATGGGGTGAATATGGAGGATGAAGAGGATGAGGAGGATGGAGGATGGAGGATGAGGAGGATGGGGTGGATGGGGAGGATGAGGAGGATGAGGAGGATGGGGTGGATGGGGAGGATGGAGGATGAGGAGGATGGGGTGGATGGGGAGGATGGAGGATGAGGAGGATGGGGTGGATGGGGAGGCGAGGGAGGTGAAGGCTGCCACACAGGAATCCTCTGGAGCGTCACGTCACGAGTGATGGAGCGGCTTGGTTCGGAGTAGATCTGCTGCTGGTGTCTGTTGAAGCACTGACTGGGAAAGATTGAGGTGTGTGTGTGTGTGTGTGAATGTTTTTTATCAGGTGGCTGCTGGTGTGTGTAGTCATGGTTACGGAGTGCAGAGCAACACAAAACCCCAGTTGTTTCCTCCTGATGTTTCTGACCAGCGTGACTTAACCCTCGCTGTCCAACGGTCCAGCAGCTTGACCAGCACTGTGAGCTAGTCTGGGATTTTTCAGCAGTCTCAGAAGCATTTCAAATGCAAAAGAGAAACATTTGAATGTTTTAATGATACACTTTCAGAATTTGCTTCAGTAGGGGGCGGTGTGCTTCACTGCACATGTGCTTTTGGTCTTGGGTTTATATTCATCTAGAGCAGGACTTCTCTTTATCTGAAGCACTCCTGAAGATCTAAATCAGCTGTCATTATAGGACTATGTAGATGTATAGATTGGTGCATTATAGGAACAGGGATGAAAAAAAAACAACTTATAATGTATAATCCAACCAGTGTGCCATTAGACATTGATTATGTGGGCATGTACTTTTATTCTTAAATACGTTATTAAATCTGAGAATGCTTTTAAGTTCTACAAATGCAAGCTCACGTGACTCAGAGCAGATTATTCTTTAAACCTTATGCTGCTTTTTCCAGCTCAGTTTTTACCCTAAAAAATAAAGATTTCAGCCTCCAGGTTGAGCACAGAAGAGCGTTTAGAGCCGAAACAGAAGTCCAGGCTATAAAGAGAGAGAAGGGAAGAAGAAAATATGGCAATCCTCTTTAAAATATATCTGCGTAAGTGACAGGAAGATAAAGCATTCCTGACAGCGAGACGGCACTCCTGATATTGGGTCCTGGACAGGGATCATTCATCCAGCCAGGAATACGATCGACTCCATTTGATCTTCTCTTGTTTATTACCGTTCGTTGCACTTGAACCGTGTCGACTGTTAATCTCTCTCCTGCAATGTTTTATGTGAATTTACTCTAAAAATGGGAGCGAGAGCGCCTGCATTTCTACCCGATGAACAGATAAAAAGATGGACAGATGGACGGAGATAGAGACAGACAGACAGGTGGTCGATGCACAATCATTGTTGTTTCATTTACGAGCTATAATTGATAGGAACAAACGTCAGACCGTCTAATGTGTGTTTTCCCCTTCGGGTGCCAGAAATCAGTTAATGAACATTTAAAACCAAGATGAAAATGTCAGTTGATTATCTGAAAGGAAACACCACGAGGCAGATTAGTTCTGATAAAAAGAAGAAAATCATTATGGTCTGAGCTCAAGATGACACAAGTGTTTGACGGAGCCACTGAATTTGACCCAGATGCTTTACATAGACGTGAGGTATGATGAGGGAAACGGGCCTGAACCTCTGGTCACATTTAGCACTAAAGAAACCGTGTTTAGGAAGTATTTATAAAGGCCTGCGACAGCCTTTAATCTGAGATCTTACCTCCTCCATTAGGATTGATCGATATGTGCTTTGCTGTATGATTCTGCAGCGTGCCAGAGCAAAGAGAGCATGGAGTGTGTGTTTGATGACAGTCTGTGTGTGTGTGTGTGTGTGTGTGTGTTTAATATATTAAAATGTTTAATAATTCATTCAAATTAATTAAACACTTTTAAATAGACCGCAGCAGTAATATTTTGTCACGCATCATTTTGATTAGTTAAGAATCTTAGGAGAATTGTGATCTCTATTTGAGACAAAAGAAAATCAGTTGTGTCTGTGACGTTACAACAACGGATGAAGCTGCTTTAAGAAATCAGGGAAGTTGATTTGAACTACTTCCTGTGTGTAAAGGTCATTACATGTGATGCTTGATCTGAGGCTGCATGGTGTGTTCAATCTTAATTTTTTATAAACTGCAAAATTACACTGATAACTTACAGATTTTACATATTTGTATCTAAATTTTTATAAGCATAGTCTCTAATGTCCAATATCCCATTATCTAAGCACTATCATGATGGCAGTCCGCGGACGACTGTCGCGTACAAATAAAAACCAAACACAACTAAAATCCAGGCCTGGTCCTCTCTCGTCCTTCACTGTCGTCGCTCCTCTTTTGTATCCTTGCGATCTTCTCTGTGGTTCTCGAGACTGGTGAGTGTCGCAGGTGTCGTTCATTTCCAATCACTCGCTCCGTTCCCACGGCTCTCAGCCCCGCCCCAATCATCACACGCATCAAATGACCCCTTTACAAATAAGAACTTGTACAGTTTCTGCCTCATGTTTGCCATTTGAAGAATGACCCTACTGACTCCTTAAAACAAATGGGGAATCACATCAGTCACATACGAGCTTCCTCAGATTCATCTGAACATCCTCTCTCTCTCACAGCAGGGAAATCCCATTTCTATTACTGCTCCATTTTCATTTGAATCCATACGGAAGTCATTACTGGGATCTTTTTAAACCGGTCCAGGGCTTCTGACCTTGACGTGTTTCTCTGCATTTCTGAAAGCTTTTAGTGTGCATTTGAGGCTGTGCGGATGAGTCCAGTGCTGATCTGAAAAAAAAGGAAACTGTGACATATTATACCCAAACGTTCTTCATACAGTGAACTACTGGATCAAAAATTATTCAGACATTTGACCTGAGCATGTTTTTACTCCACAGACTGAACAAAATGATTTTATCTAATTGTGTTCTTAAATTTAACATGACAGCTATTCAACAGAATTCATTACAGACCTTTCTATCAAACTTATCTGATATTATCAAGATGAATTTCTTCTGACAGAGTTTAACTCTGAGTTCTTCTCATATTCTATTACAGTTTTCTAAACTATAGCCAATAAACTGATAATGTGAACATTTTTGAAGTGTCTGAGTAAATTAGGTTTGACTGTATAACCACAAAAGAAAAGGTCTGTGCCCTTATTTAGATTGCTGTGTGTGTGTGTGTGTGTGTACCTACTTAACCATATTTTGGGGACAAATTTGTTCCCAAAAGTGTGCTATGAGTGTGTGTGTGTGTGTGTGTGTGTGTGTGTGTGTGTGTGAGAGAGAGAGTGTCTGTGTGTGAGTGTGTGTGAGAGTGTGTGTGTGTGTGTGTGTGTGTGTGTGTGTGTGTGTGTGTGTGTGAGTGTGTGAGAGTGTGTGTGTGTGTGTCAAGTCAAGTCAAGTCACCTTTATTTATATAGCGCTTTAAACAAAATACATTGCATCAAAGCAACTGAACAACATTCATTAGGAAAACAGTGTCAATAATGCAAAATGATAGTTAAAGGCAGTTCATCATTGGATTCAGTTATGTCATCTCTGTTCAGTTAAATAGTGTCTGTGCATTTATTTGCAATCAAGTCAACGATATCGCTGTAGATGAAGTGTCCCCAACTAAGCAAGCCAGAGGCGACAGCGGCAAGGAACCGAAACTCCATCGGTGACAGAATGGAGAAAAAAACCTTGGGAGAAACCAGGCTCAGTTGGGGGGCCAGTTCTCCTCTGACCAGACGAAACCAGTAGTTCAATTCCAGGCTGCAGCAAATTCAGATTGTGCAGAAGAATCATCTGTTTCCTGTGGTCTTGTCCTGGTGCTCCTCTGAGACAAGGTCTTTACAGGGGATCTGTATCTGGGGCTCTAGTTGTCCTGGTCTCCGCTGTCTTTCAGGGATGTAGAGGTCCTTTCTAGGTGCTGATCCAGCATCTGGTCTGGATATGTACTGGATCCGGGTGACTGCAGTGACCCTCTGATCTGGACACAGACTGGATCTGGTGACCTCGGAACAAGAGAGAAACAGACTAATATTAGCGTAGATGCCATTCTTCTAATGATGTAGCAAGTACATCGGGTGTTATGGGAAGTGTTCCCGGTTCCGGTTTACCTAATTAATGCAGCCTAAAAATCCTTTAACGGATTTGGATAATAAAAGCATATTAGTATGTTATGTGTATGCCAGGTTAAAGAGATGGGTCTTTAATCTAGATTTAAACTGCAAGAGTGTGTCTGCCTCCCGAACAATGTTAGGTAGGTTATTCCAGAGTTTGGGCGCCAAATAGGAAAAGGATCTGCCGCCTGCAGTTGATTTTGATATTCTAGGTATTATCAAATTGCCTGAGTTTTGAGAACGTAGCGGACGTAGAGGATTATAATGTAAAAGGAGCTCATTCAAATACTGAGGTGCTAAACCATTCAGGGCTTTATAAGTAATAAGCAATATTTTAAAATCTATGCGATGCTTGATAGGGAGCCAGTGCAGTGTTGACAGGACCGGGCTAATATGGTCATACTTCCTGGTTCTAGTAAGAACTCTTGCTGCTGCATTTTGGACTAGCTGTAGTTTGTTTACTAAGCGTGCAGAACAACCACCCAATAAAGCATTACAATAATCTAACCTTGAGGTCATAAATGCATGGATTAACATTTCTGCATTTGACATTGAGAGCATAGGCCGTAATTTAGATATATTTTTGAGATGGAAAAATGCAGTTTTACAAATGCTAGAAACGTGGCTTTCTAAGGAAAGATTGCGATCAAATAGCACACCTAGGTTCCTAACTGATGACGAAGAATTGACAGAGCAACCATCAAGTCTTAGACAGTGTTCTAGGTTATTACAAGCAGAGTTTTTAGGTCCTATAATTAACACCTCTGTTTTTTCAGAATTTAGCAGTAAGAAATTACTCGTCATCCAATTTGTTTGTGTGTATGTGTGTGTGCAGTCCTGATGGATGTTGAACCGTGTGTTTGTCTGGTTTTCTTCATCTAGTAATAATGCTTGTGTGACTCTCACCTGCTCTCATTCACTCTTCCTCTTTTCTCACTTCTTCTCTCCAGCAGAATAAATTATGTACATGCAAATGTCGGTAACTATTGCCAAGAGAGCAATTTTCATTTTCATCCATCTTATTTGATGCTGGCAGATTTATCGTAAACTCAATTTACATTAAAGATTTCATTTGCTGACGGAGTGCTGGACATTTGTGTGTGTGTGTGTACAAATATGTGTGATGTGTGTGTGTGTGTGTGTATACATATGTGTGTTATATGTGTGTGTGTGTGCCTGTGGCATGCATGCACACACACACACACACGTCTGCCGGCTCTTGTTGTGCTGCTCATAGGAGTGTGTGAGAGAGATATATAATGTGACAGCAGCTGCTGGCAGATGATTACTGGACATATGCACACCGTCACATGATCAGCCTGCTCTGTGTGTGTGTGCGTGTGTGTGTGTGTGTGTGTGTGTGTGTGTGTGTGTGTGTGAGAGTGTGTGCGTGTGTGTGTGTGTGTGTGTGTGTGTGTGTGTGTGTGTGTGTTTGTGTTATGGGTTGGAAAGCTCAGGATATAGTTAGGGTGACATTTAAGCAATAAAATTCTGTCGTCACACATTTTTCTTCATGTACATTATTTCATCGCCAGCTGCTGTACAGGGTTCAGTTATTCAGCCTGAAATCATATTTCTGGTGTAAACAAACCTTTTAAAATCAATTTGTCTCATATTATCATCTCACATTTGGTTTGAATAGGCTGCACAAGTATTTGAGTGAGTCCTCTATTTCTAAAAACACACACTTATCTGTCCATCCATCCATCCGTCCATCCATCCATCCATCCATCCGTCCATCCATCCATCCATTTGTAAATCTGTCCATTAATTCCCATTAATTCCTTCATTGCATCTGTCCATCCATCCATCTATCCATTCATCCATTCATGCATCCATCTGTCCATCCGTGTATCAGCGGAGTTGCATCTCGAGTGCGGCAGGGTTTCAGGAGGAAGTTAATTGGGTGTAATCAAGCTTAGCTGAGCGTGTGTGTGCTGCCAGTGAGATTGCATGAAACTCACTGCTGCTAAAACACGTTTGTGAAATGATTGATAACAGCCCAAAACAGCCCAGCATCCCATAATGAGCAATGAGAAGAATGATGAGCACAAAATAATAACTGTCTCCTGTAAGTATGTTGACAATATTCCCACAGAAACTCCTTAATTGAATCTGTTTCCCTGCGGGAGACGATGTTTGTATTCCTCTCTCTCTCTCTCTCTCTCTCTTGTTCTTTCTCTCTCTCGATCTCTCTCTGAGCTTTATCTCCTCAATTAAACTGCTGACATTTTCAACATCCCAGATTTGAAATGAAAAAGCTTTCGGTAGCCCACAGGATGTTTTTACAGCGTTTATGCCGTGTATGAAATGACTGTTATCTGCCAGACAAACGTCATCAGTTTTTATGTTTTGAAGCAGATATATAATATTCACAAAATGCCCTCATTCACCATTTTATTTGATGCCCTGGCATTGAAACCTTCTTTCTGCAGCGACTGGTTCTTGCTTTAGTTCTGGTGTTTGAACACATCAGGGGCCGGAATTCATGAAATGTTTTGAAAATAAAGAAGTATAGAATTATTCCCCGAATAGACAAAAGTTTACATTAAGACAAAATAGCAGGAATTCTTTTTTTTTTAGTTCAGTATAAATAACTTCTTAAAGTTAGCATAAACTCTACAGTTTAAATCCCCAAATTTAAGATGCTAAATGAATTCCTCCAATCCTAATCTAACAAACCTGAAGAAACTGATTAAGGTCTTCAGGATCACTTAAAAATTAAAGGCAGGTGTGTTTGGTTAGGGTTGGAGCTAAACTTTGCAGGACAGTCGATCGCCAGGAGAAGGGTTGGTTACCCCTGCTTTAGATTATATCTACAATCCTTTACTGCAGCTCTTGATGACTGAAGGTTAGTCAAAAGGTTTTCAACAAGAAAATTAATTAAACAAACACTTCTTGTGCCACTTAAAGGGTTAGTTTGCCCAAATATTAAAATTATTTCATTAATGACTCACCCTCATGTTGTTCAAACTAGACGGTCATTAAGAGATATTGTACAGTCATACTACTTATTACAAGGCATTTCACCACATGAATAATTATGGCAATAAAAGATATTGACTTAAAATGAAACCGTTTACCAATTTGTTAGTTAACTTACAATCCATTACAGTGTACAAACTTATCCTCTCAAAATGGCAGCAGCTGAGAAGAGTGAGCAAGTCCGCAATACCAGGATGACAGAATTAAATATTTATTCAGAGAATATTGAATCGAGTTTTAATATTCTGTTAGACAACTATACACAAAGCCTATGAGCCTGTGTTATTCATTTTTACCGGTTGTAATCGGGGAATAACATGCCTCTGAATGTGCTGACTGACCAATCAGAATTTAGTATTCCACAGAGCCGTGTAATAAATAGATTTATCATTAATATTTGTCAGGATATAATTGGTTATATTACATTACTGTTGTTTTATTCTAAAGAAAAGAGAATATTTGAGAAATGTTGAAGAATTGCACTTCTTGAGAATTTCTTGAGATTTCTTGAGCCTCAGGTCCTGAGAGTCTCTGCGGATGCTTCATTAGATCCATTAGAATGATGCTGAGAGGAGAAACAGCCATTGACATGAATCACGATTCAAGATCAGCTCTCAAATAAAGCACACACTTCAGAGAGAGAAGAGAAATGAACAAATTAATGGCTGAAGATTCTGTAATCGCTCTGTCTCTCCCTAAACAAATGTCCCATTCTGAGACATTTAATTTCACGTGTGATAAACATATGTGCAGAAGTAAGCCAGCACACACACACTGTACAGTAGGATAATTAATAAAAAATAATCATTTTTTAACCATCTTTAATTTCAAACAGCAAAAGCATTGTGAAGTTCGTTATACTGCTGCAATGAACCTTAATTAGCACCCCCCATACTGGCTGCCACGGCAACCAGCCCCCTCCTGTCGCCATAGCAACAGAGACCAGTAACATTTTAATAAGTGGGTTTTTTGCTGTCAGTGTTTGTAAATGTCACCCGACAGCAGTCGCACCGCTGGCGTCTCTGAAAGATCCTGCCAAAAGCCATCAGGATTCCTGCGTTCCTTCACCCGTTCCCCATCCACATGAGCGTCCGGCCGAACGCATCCTTCACAGAGCAGCTCTGCTGAGATTTGATAGGATTTCAATTTGATTTACTGTCCGGCAGGCTATGACTTTCTCAGCGTGCTAATTGAGTCGTCGTGTTTTATTTTGGGAATTTGGCACTCGGAGAGAGTATGCAGGGATAAATAATAAGACATGCTTCTCTCGGTGTTAATTAGCTGCTGCACTGTTTCTTTAGTAAATAAAACATTGAGGGAGATACAATTAGCTGAGCCTGTCGAGCTCTCAGCATCTGTCTGCAGCAGCTGGTTCAGACAGACAGAACGTGGGATAATGTAGGAGGAGGAGAGATGCTGGACGGAATGCTGCTGGGACACAGAGCTAGACCTATTGGAGAACATTGGGAGTGGTGCAGAATCAGTTTCTAAATGACAAATTATAAATGTATGGAGTTTTGGACCGTTTAGGGTTTATTTTGACAGAAACCTGGTTTGACAGAAACCTGGCTAAAACCTGATGATTACATTATTTTAAATGAGTCCACCCCCCAAGATTACTGTTATAAACATGCGCCACGTCTAAAAGGCAAAGGTGGAGGTGTTGCTTCAATTTATAACAACGTTTTCAGGATTTCTCAGAGGGCAGGCTTCAAGTATAACTCGTTTGAAGTAATGGTGCTTCATATAACATTATCCAGAGAAACAAATGTTAATGATAAATCCCCTGTTATGTTTGTACTGGCTACTGTATACAGGCCACCAGGGCACCATACAGACTTTATTAAAGAGTTTGGTGATTTTACATCCGAGTTAGTTCTGGCTGCAGATAAAGTCTTAATAGTTGGTGATTTTAATATCCATGTTGATAATGAAAAAGATGCATTGGGATCAGCATTTATAGACATTCTGAACTCTATTGGTGTTAGACAACACGTTTCAGGACCTACTCACTGTCGAAATCATACTCTAGATTTAATACTGTCACATGGAATTGAAGTTGATGGTGTTGAAATTATGCAGCCAAGTGATGATATCTCAGATCATTATTTAGTTCTGTGCAAACTTCATATAGCCAACATTGTAAATTCTACATCTTGTTACAAGTATGGAAGAACCATCACTTCTACCACAAAAGACTGCTTTTTAAGTTATCTTCCTGATGTATCCAAATTCCTTAGCATATCCAAAACCTCAGAACAACTTGATGATGTAACAGAAACTATGGACTCTCTCTTTTCTAGCACTTTAAATACAGTTGCTCCTTTACGCTTAAGGAAGGTTAAGGAAAACAGTTTGACACCATGGTATAATGAGCATACTCTCACCCTAAAGAGAGCAGCCCGAAAAATGGAGCGCAGCTGGAGGAAAACCAAACTAGAGGTATTTCGTATTGCTTGGCGGGAAAGTAACATATCCTACAGAAAAGCATTAAAACTGCTAGATCTGAATACTTTTATTCTCTTTTAGAAGAAAACAAACATAACCCCAGGTATTTATTCAATACAGTGGCTAAATTAACGAAAAATAAAGCCTCAACAAGTGTTGACATTTCCCAACACCACAGCAGTAATGACTTTATGAACTACTTTACTTCTAAAATCGATACTATTAGAGATAAAATTGCAACCATTCAGCCGTCAGCTACAGTATCACATCAGACAGTGCACTATAGACCCCCTGAGGAACAGTTCCACTCATTCTCTACTATAGGAGAGGAAGAATTGTATAAACTTGTTAAATCATCTAAACCAACAACATGTATGTTAGACCCTATACCATCTAAGCTCCTGAAAGAGGTGCTTCCAGAAGTCATAGATCCTCTTCTGACTATTATTAATTCCTCATTGTCATTAGGATATGTCCCCAAAACCTTCAAACTGGCTGTTATTAAGCCTCTCATCAAAAAACCACAACTTGACCCCAAAGAACTAGTTAATTATAGACCAATCTCGAATCTCCCTTTTCTGTCCAAGATACTAGAAAAGGTGGTATCCTCACAATTATATTCCTTCTTAGAGAAAAATGGTATATATGAGGATTTCCAGTCAGGAATAGGTAAAGAATCAAAACTCAAAGTATTTAGCTGTGATGAACACCATTGCAAATCCACAAATTTGAATGGCTATTTAAATACGTTTTAGAAATTAGTGCAGCTGCTTTATTTATGGGGTTTCCAGAGTAAAGGCTGCTTTTTTTCTGCAGTTTAGCACCATCTGCTGTCAGAGAGTAAATGTGCTTTCAGAGTCTCTCACGCATGTGCTTCTCATGCGTGCTTGTTTACATCAGAGCACACACACATCTTTCAAGCAGCATACAGTGATGTTGTGCATTTTGACCAGTTGATGGGAATAGTATTCTTAAAATGCATTCTGAATCATTTGAAATATATAATTATTTACTGTATTTAGAAGTGCCCACGATAACAATATCTTACATATTAATTACTGTGATATATCGCATTACTGAATACCGGCACATATGTAGTAGAGACGTTCCAAATGAAAATAATCAACTGAATCCCTTCACGAAGGGTCTTCCAGAAGTCCGTTAGCAAAGGGAACATGTGATGGTCACTTCATGGAAGTAATTTCCATTTGTGATCATGTGGTCTTTGGTTAGGATATCTTGCGATGCATTTTAAAGGGGCTGATTTCGACGTCACATACAAACAAATTTGTCTTTATTTTATTGTAATACAAAATATTTTCCTTCAGTGATAGAAATATGATTTAAGATGATAGTGAAAACAAGTGTCAGCAAGTGTAGCATTAAAGTTTTATGGTAATAAGACCCAGTTAGAAAATATTAGAATAAAATAATAATAGTAAGAAATATTTATTTGCAACAACTGATGGAGCACTGAATGCTGCAAGCACCCGCAGCCTTGCCAAGGTAACATCTGGTCAGTCATTCCCTTCGCCAAGAGAGTTCCAAATGCTTATATGAGACAGGAATACACCCTTCAGAGAAAACACTTCAAGGGCTCTACCCTTCTAAGGGAGTAGGGCATAGGGATGCTCACATCTGTTTTGAATTTGCCCTATAATTCATCCACAGCATGTGACATCAGTGTCAGTTACCACAGAAGCTGGGTTTGTTTCAGCACACAGTAAACGCATGTGCAGCAGTGCACTTGTATTGTTAACGTATGGAGCAAGGCCTTCCAGTGGTCTGACCGCTCTCGCATGAGCTCTTCGATAGAAACGTTCATTATGTGAGCTGTCTTTGTGGCCGAACTGTCATGTGGATTCTTTTCGGTCTGCGGATGAGTTTCTCCTGTATATCCAGTATATCCATGTCTTCTTCTGCTGTGGACGGGAAGCACAATCTTTGAAGCAGACGGTGTGTTTGAGCTCAGCAGTGTCTCCATTACTGTACACGTGATTCTTACAAACAGAGTTTGAACTATTTTCACTGTCAGTCATCATCATCATGTCGCAGATACTGTAGTGCTGCAGTTTAAATTAATCATATTTCAGTCCAGATTCTGATAACGATTATGTTTGGTATGAGCATTCCTGTAGATTTTCATTTCAAATCACACACTGTAAATGAGTAAAACAAATGACTTTTTTTTTTTCGACTTTAAAAAATTCACATTTAACTCAATGTGTTAATTTCTGTTTCTTTGTAAATATTTTTGAAATTTAACAGCAATTTCTGAGTGAAAGTTATTTCAAACCATATCTTTAAAGCTGCAGTCTGTAAGTTTTTGCCTCTTTGCCGCCATCTCTGTTTAAAAAACCTGGGACTGCAGTTACTTGCGGAATTATCTCTTTTGCTTGGGTTATACTCTGGCACGCTCCAGTGCGGATGAATCTAATGTTTTGAGGAGTATGTGTTGGCAGTCAGTCACCACGACAGTGTGAATCCTATACTTAGTTATCACAGATTAATTTATTCTCAGATTATTAATGTGAACTACATCAATTTTGCATGACTATGAGTATGGTGTGTGGATTTCAATATCTGTACGGTCTAATCTCTAATTGTCATAATATTCAAATTTCTTACCAAGAAATTAGTTTAACCCAAAAAGCAAACTATGCTCCCTTCAAACCAGACGTTTATGTAATCCCAGGCTGTCTGTAATCAGAAACACATTTAAAACGGGAATATAATTTAATTTAATTCACATGTGTTTCATATAATCCTTTCTGGATTACAATCCACCATCAAAATGATTTTTTGACATTTAATAACTCTAGCTGCTCCTGTCACCTGCAGGATCCTCACATGTCATAGCCTAGTAGCTGGGACAACCTCTTTATGTTTACAGACGTGGCGTAATGACGCAGGAACATGCTTAAATTTCCCTCGAAAACCTACCCATACCACTCAAATTAGAAAACATTAGTCCGATTTACAACAGTTAGCTCATAATAAAGTAAGGCAATAGTTTTGAACACTGGCTGGTTATGTACTTGCTCAAAAATTGACTTGGTATCATTTTTTAACCAGAAAAAGTTACAGACTGCAGCTTTACATGCTCGTCTATCACATGATGGTGGTGTCTATTGTCATGGTTTCACCTGTAGAGTGTTGTGATGTGAGTGTTGTTTGCTTAAGTGAGGAAGAGATGAGATGGTTTTGCTGATTTCTGCTGATTTGTACTAAATATCACAATGTGAGGGGAACATTTCTCCTCAGATTTGATGATTTGAAACCCTGATCCCATAATTTACTAAACTTTGCAATACTGAGAAAATGCCCTTTTTACTTGGAGAAGCTGCACTAGCGGCAAAATATGTATTAACCATTCACAATGTTAGATGTTAAACATGATTAACTCCATAGTGACTTACTTTCTTTTCATCTATTTAGGATTTTATTTATTATTTTTTTTGTCATTTATCTTGTTGTTATATATGTTAATGCATTGGCAACATTGTGTTACACAGTCATGCTAATAAAGCATAGTTGAATGGAAAGAGATGAGATTCTGAGTGTGTGTGTGTGAGAGAGAGAGAGAGAGCGTGCAATTTTCTTCTGGCCTCTTACTGGGTCACAGCTGTTCAAATACTCCTGCATGATCTTCAACTGCTGTTCACAGTTACACACTCACACACTCACTCACAAGCTCATTAACTCGCACTCACATACTCACACTCACTCGCACACAACCTCACAAACACCCTCACTCGTACACACTCACTCAGTCACACACTCACTCTTTCTCTCTTGCTCTCTTCTCATTTACTCACTCACTCAAATTCACTCACACTCACTCTCTCACACACTCACACACTAACTCACTCATACATTCACACACTCACTCCCTCACACACACTCTCTTTCTCTCTTGCTCTTTTCTCACTCACACACACACACACACTCACACACACACTCACTCATTTACACTCCCTCACTCACTCACACAATCACACACTAACTCACTCATTCACTCACACAATCACTCACTCATACAATCACTCACACAATTACTCACTCACACACACACACACACACACACACACTAACTCACTCATACATTTACTCACTCACTCACTCACTCACTCATACAATCACTCACTCACTCATTTACTCACTCACTCACTCATACACACACACTAACTCACTCATACATTCACACACTCACTCCCTCACACACACTCTCTTTCTCTCTTGCTCTTTTCTCACTCACACACACACTCACTCATTTACACTCCCTCACTCACTCACACAATCACTCACTCACTCACTCACTCACTCACACACACACACACACACACTAACTCACTCATACATTTACTCACTCACTCACTCACTCATATACACACACACACACACTAACTCACTCATACACTCACTCACTCTCACTCTCACACTCACACACTCACTCATTCACTCACACACTAACTCACTCATACATTCACTCACTCATTCACACACACACACACACACACACACACACACACACACACTCATTCACACACACTAACTCACTCATACATTTACTCACTCACTCACTCACTCACTCATACACTCACTCATTTACTCACTCACTCACACACACACACACTCAAACACTAACTCACTCATACATTTACTCACTCACTCACTCATACACTCACACACTCACTCCCTCACTCATTCATTCACACACACTAACTCACTCATACACTCACTCACTCTCACTCTCACACTCACACACTCACTCATTCACTCACACACTAACTCACTCATAAATTCACTCACTCATTCACACACACACACACACACACACACACACACACACACACACACACACTCACTCATTCACACACACTAACTCACTCATACATTTACTCACTCACTCACTCACTCACTCACTCATATACACACACACACACACACACTAACTCACTCATACACTCACTCACTCTCACTCTCACACTCACACACTCACTCATTCACTCACACACTAACTCACTCATACATTCACTCACTCATTCACACACACACACACACACACACACACACACACTCACTCACTCATTCACACACACTAACTCACTCATACATTTACTCACTCACTCACTCACTCATACACTCACTCATTTACTCACTCACTCACACACACACACACACTCAAACACTAACTCACTCATACATTTACTCACTCACTCACTCATACACTCACACACTCACTCCCTCACTCATTCATTCACACACACTAACTCACTCATACACTCACTCACTCACTCTCACTCTCACACTCACTCATTCACTCACACACTAACTCACTCATACATTTACTCACTCATTCACACACACACACACACACACACACACACACACACACACTCACTCACTCACTCACTCACACACTAACTCACTCATCCATTCACTCACTCATTTACACACACTCACTCATTCACTCACTCATTTACACACTCACTCACTCATAAACTCACTCACTCATTTACACTCACTCACTCACTCACTCACTCATTTACACTCACTCACTCACTCACTCACTCACTCACTCACTCACACTCACTCACTCACTCACTCACTCACTCATACACTCACTCACTCATTTACACTCACTCACTCACTCACTCATAAACTCACTCACTCATTTACACTCACTCACTCACTCACTCACTCACTCACTCACTCATTTACACTCACTCACTCACTCACTCACTCACTCACTCACTCACTCATTTACACTCACTCACTCACTCACTCACTCACTCACTCACTCACTCACTCACACTCACTTACAAACCCACTCTGGCCCTGATCTGTGTCTGACTGTGTTATTTCATGTATCAAGGGCTCATGTTGTGCTGCCAGATGCTGTTGTATTAATGCAGTGTTCTCTGTCTCCACAGTGGACGGCTGTACGGATTGGTCTGTGGACTACCTGAAATACAAAGTTCTGCTTGGGGAGCCTGTGAGGATTAAATGTGCTTTATTTTATGGATACATCCGTGCGAACTACACACATGCTCAGAGTGCCGGACTCAGTCTGATGTGGTACAAGAGCACGGGCTATGGAGACTTCGAGGAGCCCATTTCATTCGACGGGAGCCGGATGAGTAAAGAAGAGGACTCCATCTGGTTCAGACCGGCCGAGTTACAGGATGCCGGACATTACTCGTGTGTGTTGAGGTACGAGCTGCTTTCTTCCTCTCTGTGTGTGTGTGTGTGTGTGTGTGATCTCAAGTTGGACGTTTACCTGAAGCTGTTTGTGTGTGTGTGTCTTCACACTGATGTGTCAGCATCATGACTGTCTATGTTAAATGTAAATAACAGTTCCCAAGATGAATGTTTGTGTACTGGATCGGAAGTGAATCAGCTATAAGCAGATCTACTCAAGAGGTGCATATCATCCTAAAAAAACATTTTTAAAGTCATCAATAAAATTTGATTATAAGATGAAACATGTAATTTTTGGCATTATTATTGACATGATTGCTCAGATACTATTTGAAATGAGCTGATCTGGATGATGACATCACTGAATCAATAATTAACTGACTTTATTGTCCTCTAGCAGAATCCACACACTATTTTACTGTTTAACACTGTAAAGCTGTTTTGACACAATCTGTATTTTATAAAGTGCTATAGAAATAAAGGTGACTTGACTTGAGATGACAAGGAAATATAGCGAATGATATAGAAATAATAATATTTTTTTTCAATAAGAAACATTTGTGAATTTTTAATAAGAAACATTTGTGTCATAATTTCTTTTATGTTGGTGGTTTGTGGTGAGGATCTGAGAGTCTCAGGGCCCTATCATACACCCGGCGCAATGCGATGCAAGGTGCAGCACAAGTGTGTTTGCTAGTTTCAGTCCAGCGCCACGTCGTTTAATTTGCAAATGCATTTGCGCCCATTTGTGTGCCCAAGGGCACGCTGATCTAAAAAAAGAGGTGTGTTCTGGCGCATTGCTGGCGCATTGCTATTTTAGGGAGCTGAAAATAGACTGTGCCATAGACCAGCTCAAACCTAGTCTAAAGTCAATAGTACAATATTTTTTTGGTATTTAAAGAACATGTTGGTAGAAAATGCACCTCTGGGCAAGTCCACAGTGTGCGCTGACTTTGATTATTACACACAGGGATGCACATCACACAAACATGCCAAATATTAAAAACAAAAGGATTACAGTGTAAAAGAATATTATTGTGTAGGCTATATAAATATAAAACTGTAATGATGGATAGTCATTGCGTGTATTAGAATTAGGCTACATATTTGCAATTCAGCCTATTACTACTTACAATGATGAATGAAATTCTACTTCATCCAATGCCGCCTTCACCTCGGGAAGCTTTGGTGGATTCCTGCTTGTCCCGTAGATGATCTACTCGCGCGCTTTAACTTCACGCACGAGCAGATCGGTTTCTTTGCTTGAGAAGCGTTCAGCTTATCTGCCAGCAAATTCCGCCATGTAAATAGCGATCTGCCCTGGCGCGAGCGCATCTCGCTCTTAAAGGGAATGGGAGATGACACTCTGGTTGGTTTATTGAACGTTACCCCCATTACTTATTAAGAGAATAGGGACAGCCCATCCCAGAAATGCGGACCGTTTTTCCGTCGTTAGCAAAAGTGGATTTGGAGACGCCCTGAGTGCACCTGTGCCGTGCGCTTTATACTTTGCGTTTAGATCATTAAAATAGGGCCCTCACTGTGTTTGACGGTGATTTCTCTTAACGTAAACTGCTGAAGTGACTGTCAGAGCAGCTCTGGAAATTTATGTTACTTATGTGCTCCTATATTAAAACACTGTGAGTGTCACGCATGTTTGAGTTTGTGTATCAGACCAAACCATGGCTCTCATTCACACGGATTCATATTCAAAAATACTTTTCTTAGTTCAATATTCAAACACACTAGTCCGTCTCATGAATTAAGTGTACTCACCATTTACTACTTTTGATTTAGCCTATTCATCCAAAATCATCCAAAATTTCATGACATTGTGCTATACACAGGGAATTATATTTTTATGACTGGATTTTGCAATTGCATCCCATGTTTTCCACATCTCAGGAATCACAGAGGCCCTAGGAGTTCTTTTGACAGTCTTTCTGAATTGTGGTCTCTCTCATTCTGAATCTGTTGTTTTGTAATGGGCGGGTTGGCGGGGATTTGATTTGGGCTGATGGTCACATCCATTTACATTAATCAGGAGCAACACTAACTCAATCAATAACACCTCATCTATCTGTCCTGTTAGACAGACAGAGAGAGACAGAGGAGAATAGACTTGTGTCTGGTGTATTAATATACAGAGACTCATCAAAACAAATGACGGCTGTGAATGAAACACACGATGAAGAGCGATGAGATCTGATCATACCACTCTTTCTGATGCCACACTTTGACCATTTATGATTTGGGATCAATAATTAGGTTTCATGCATTTTCGAGGCAGGTCATGTCTCTGAACTAAATGAAAGATTCGCCGATTATTCTGATGTGATTGTTTGTGAACAGCAGCAGTTCTGCCGCGGAGGTCAATCCACCAGAAACGGAGAAAGCGCGGCGTACATTCACATGCTGTAGCATGTTGTTGACCTCGCAGGTAAAGTCTGTTTCCTGTCAATGTCTCATTAGGTTCCCTCATTAGGAGAAGACATTTAAGTCTCTCTCTGAACTTAGACAGCTTTGATCTGAAGCCAAACAAATGATGGAGAACTTCAGTGGAGTTTAAAGGAGCATGTTTATCACAACACAAGTGTAGCTCTCGCTCCTCTGATATCTCCATCAGATCACATGACCATCAGGAACAGACCGTTGAGTCTTAATTTGACGAGAATCTTTCTCTCCACCAGGTTAGAGATATAAGGAAGCTTTAGCTGTTGATATGTTATGTATTATTCTGTTTATAATGTTTTTCTTTTCTGTGGTGTTGCTTCTGCCATCTACTGGAAACACTGACAGTACAGTCTGAAATCTATAGATCAGATGCCATATTGATTGTGATGCTGTGAGGAATTGACTTATGGTCTTACAATGCCACATACTGTACAGTAGAATGGGTTTAGAACAGATGACATAATTTTCTGTTGAGATTTCATCAGTTGTCATGTTGTTTATCAAGAGTATAATCTATTGGACAGCCTGTAATTCTGTCCTTCACTGACTCACTATCATTCCTGTCATAAATTAAACATGTTGTTTGGTTATATAATTGAGGTAATGAGGTAAACCGGTTTTGTTTCTTCAGGACTCAGGTTAGACCGTGAATGTGTTGCTGGATATGGCTGCTAAAGTTCAGCTGATGAACACTTCATCCATTCTTATGAACTCATCTGCTCTTTCCTCTCAATTGTTTTTCATCTCATCATCTGCCATCGTTTTTCATCATTTTCATCAGCTGCATGAGTCATTTTTACTACTTAAACCACTAAACTTGTGTTGGTAATACTGTAGTACTGTCCTTGCTCTCTAATTCACGTGTGTGTGTGTGTGTGTGTGTGTGAGTGAGAGAGAGCGAGAGAGAGAGATAGAGAGAAAGAGAGAGAGAGAGAGAGAGAGAGAGAGAGAGAGAGAGAGAGAGAGAGAGAGAGAGAGTGTGCATGTTTTGTGTCATATCAGGACACAACTCTGTATAATGACATGGGTATGACACAGGTATTACAAGGAGAGGGAGACTTATGAGGACATAACCCATGTCCCCATTTTTCAAAACGCTTATAAATCATACAGAATGAGTTTTTTTGAGAAAGTAAAAATGCACAAAGTTTCCTGTGAGGGTTAGGGTTAGGTGTAGGGTTGGTGTAGGGCCATAGAATATACAGTTTGTACAGAATAAAAACCATTACACCTATGGGATGAACACACTTTACACAAAAACAAACATGTGTGTGTGTGTGTGTGTGTGTGTGTGTGTGTGTGTGTGTGTGTGTGTGTGTTTGATCAGTACTATATTGTTGTTGTGTTCAGACACAGTGTAGGGCCGCACTCATCTGTATTTGCACCATCAGATTGATTTATTACTGATGTGGCAGTCAAAAGTACACATCACATTAATTTCAGCAGTCAGTCACTGAACATTAGAATTGTTAATAGAGCTGAAAGGTCAGAAACGAGTGTTAGAAACTGAGGCGAGAGGCAGGTGATCATGGGTCATGTGACAGATCAGGCTCTAGTGACTGAAGGGATTGAGAGACGTGGCGATGAAGAGAGAAAATAGGGTCTAACTTCACATTAGCGGAGGGATACTGGATGAATTGAGGCCTGAGAGGCATTCTGGGTAAACAGTGGCAGTGTGTTGGGCTGCAGCAGTATATAGGTAATCATCTGGCCTCGGAGCTGCGACACATGAGTTATGCATCTGTCCGAATCGTGTCTCCTCCACTCCCAGCAGAGCCTGACCTTCCTCCAGATCATAAATAACCCAGCGCTCATAAAATACTGATTTAAAGAAGCGCTGTAGTGAACCACGATGGGCTGCAGTGCATCCTCAGACGGACGTCACTCGAGGGACAGCGTTTCTGACTCTCAGGCTGCGTCTGAAGGCGTATTTCATTAACATTTCTCCCAGAATCCTCAGCTCCATCTGTTATAGTCAGAGAAGTGAACGTGAATGTGGCTGAAATTAATCTGGCTTTTTGACATCCTTCAGAACCACTGTTAGATGTTTTCTGTCTAGATGAGTCCCTGCCACCCTGTCTGGTCTGTTAGGGTTAGTGTTACTCCTCTATGTGCTAGTGCACTACTGAGTGTAGATTCACACGCGTCCTCATGCAGCGTCAAACTGTTCTGAACCTCTCAAACCTATGGAAACATGACAATTTTTTAAACAATTTTTCAAGTTTCTTCTGCTCACCAAGACTGCATTTATTTGACAAACAATACAGTAAAAACAATAATTACTGGTGCTCAGTTGAAGCTCAGCAGTTAATGTTTCATATTATTATCAATGTTGAAAATGAGTTTTTATGCTTAATAGTTTGGTGAATATTTTTCATAGGTGAATAGGAACTTCAAAAAAACATTATTTCTTTGAAATAGAATATTTTGTAACATTATACATTTCTTTATTGTCACTTTGTTTTTCATTTAAATGCATATTTGCTTAATAAAAGCATTAATGTCTATTAATAAAAACCGCACCATAAATATTTAAATGGTAGTATATGATAGTTTCCACAGAAATATCATGCAGCACAACTGTGTTCAACATTGATAATAATCAGAAATGTTTCTTGAGCAGTAAATCATCATATTATTCTGATTTCTGAAGATCATGTGACACTGAAGACTGGAGGAATGATGCTGAAAATACAGCGGAGCATCACAGAAATACATTACACTTTAACATAGATTCACACAGAAAACATGTTCTAAATTGTAATAATATTTCACTGTTTTTACAGCACTGTATTTTTGATCAAATGAATGCAGCCTTGCTGAGCAGAACAGACTACACTCAAGCATTCAAAACTCATGTTTGGAGAGTTGTGACAAGAACTGTACATCTCATTGGACAGCAGTCTCGCTCCTCGTATACTCTTATTGGCAAGTTTTTGTCGAGTTTCGCTGTATTTTCATGATCGGTGAAACGCTCTGGTTTTCCATGTAATCCGATGACATTATAAGCCGACCCAATTTTTGGTATTACTTTATAGTAATTACAATAACTATGTAATAATTAGGTACTAACCCTGAACCTACCCCTAAACCTAACCCTACCCCATGTAGTTACCTTGTATTTCCAGAACTTTCTTAGATAAATACACTGTAAGTACATGTAAGTACACGTACTGTAAAATAAAGTGCAACCCAATTTTTAGTGGATTCACTGATATTCTTACCTTCTGCTCAAATGAGTTTGGATCTGTGGGTAAAAATATTATCTTTGAACTGATAAAGAATCCTTTTACCGTTCCGCTGGTGAGACACATACATGATTCAGATGAAAACAGCAGAACATGTGCAACCTCAAATCTAGCGCTTCTGACGATCAGCTGAGAGGTCGATAATGCTTCTAGATCACAGTCAGTGAGTGTTTGGCATCATTCACGAGCCGCAGAACTGCATCAGAACAGCCGAAGCACTCCTCCTGCTTTGATTTGAAAGAGGAAATGATCTTTCAGAGAGAATATTTAGGATATTTGAACTCATCTGCACAGGTCTGTCTGATGATCTCACGTCACGTTAAATCTGACTTCCCCACTGAAGCTGACGGCACAGTTAAGGGCGTGAGACGGCACAAGCGATGAAGAATTCTGCGATTCTGCAGATTCCAGAAATTACCCATGATGCTCTGCAGTCCACAGATATGCCAAACCCTTTCGTCTACCAGCGGCTCACTGTGTTTCACAACATCGGGCCCCTATAATAATCGTGTATATTTTTTGACAATGCTCGCGGTGACAAATGCTCGTTTTCAAATGTTTTAATTTACAGAAACTGGGAGGGTCAATGTATTGAATTAATTAAGCACAATTATTTATAAGAGCTGTTTGTTCCTTTAATAAATCAACAGATGTTTAAGGGGGAAAAAAGTTAAGTTTTTTTTTTTTTAAGGATTTTAATAAAGTTAGATTATTTAAATATAACTTGTATTGTGTTGGGTCACAGCATAAAACTGGTTAAACTAGGAAAAACTGTTTTTCAGAAAAATCCTTTTGGTTTTTCAGCATTTTTGTGTATTTTGTGAACCCTTTTCAATAATGACTGTATGATTTTGAGATCCATCTTTTCACACTGAGGACAACTGAGGGACACAAACACAGCTATTACAGATTATTTCACCCTCTGCTCTTAATGCACGGTTTCTCCTTCAGGAGCATCTGTGAGCATCTGGACTTCTGTAATAGTTGTGTTTGAGTCCCTTTGGTTGTCCTCAGTGTGAAAAGATGGATCTCAAAATCATACAGTCATAGTTGGAAAGGGTTCAAATACACAAAGCTGTCATTCAAATCATTCAGGTAACAACACATTTTTAAGAATCAAGGGGATGTAAACTTTTGAACATGTCATTTTTACAAAGTAAACTATTACTTTATCTTGTGGACTATATGTATGTATATGTATCTTATTCAGGTCAGTACTAAATAAATAATAACATGCATTTTGTATGATCCCACTTGGTAAAATAACATTTAGCAGATTCTTCAAGTTCATCAAGACCATTAAAAATGTTGTTAAATATTACCATTTTAATGTCTGAGAAGTATTTATGTAAAAGTTTACAGTTTTTACCTTATCATAAAAACGGGCTGATGTCAATGTCACCTTTATTTATATAGTGCTTTAAACAAAATACATTGCGTCAAAGCAACTGAACAACATTCATTAGGAAAACAGTGTCAATAATGCAAAGATGATAGTTAAAGGTAGTTCATCATTGGATTCAGTTATGTCATCTCTGTTCAGTTAAATAGTGTCTGTCCATTTATTTGCAATCAAGTCAACGATATCGCTGTAGATGAAGTGTCCCCAACTAAGCAAGCCAGAGGCGACAGCGGCAAGGAACCGAAACTCCATCGGTGACAGAATGGAGAAAAAAACCTTGGGAGAAACCAGGCTCAGTTGGGGGGCCAGTTCTCCTCTGACCAGACGAAACCAGTAGTTCAATTCCAGGCTGCAGCAAAGTCAGATTGTGCAGAAGAATCATCTGTTTCCTGTGGTCTTGTCCTGGTGCTCCTCTGAGACAAGGTCTTTACAGGGGATCTGTATCTGGGGCTCTAGTTGTCCTGGTCTCCGCTGTCTTTCAGGGATGTAGAGGTCCTTTCTAGGTGCTGATCCAGCATCTGGTCTGGATACGTACTGGATCCGGGTGACTGCAGTGACCCTCTGATCTGGACACAGACTGGATCTGGTGGCCACGGTGACCTCGGAACAAGAGAGAAACAGACAAATATTAGCGTAGATGCCATTCTTCTAATGATGTAGCAAGTACATAGGTTGTTATGGGAAGTGTTTCCGGTTCCGGTTTACCTAATTAATGCAGCCTAAAAATCCTTTAACGGATTTGGATAATAAAAGCATATTAGTATGTTATGTGTATGCCAGGTTAAAGAGATGGGTCTTTAATCTAGATTTAAACTGCAAGAGTGTGTCTGCCTCCCGAACAATGTTAGGTAGGTTATTCCAGAGTTTGGGCGCCAAATAGGAAAAGGATCTGCCGCCTGCAGTTGATTTTGATATTCTAGGTATTATCAAATTGCCTGAGTTTTGAGAACGTAGCGGACGTAGAGGATTATAATGTAAAAGGAGCTCATTCAAATACTGAGGTGCTAAACCATTCAGGGCTTTATAAGTAATAAGCAATATTTTAAAATCTATGCGATGCTTGATAGGGAGCCAGTGCAGTGTTGACAGGACCGGGCTAATATGGTCATACTTCCTGGTTCTAGTAAGAACTCTTGCTGCTGCATTTTGGACTAGCTGTAGTTTGTTTACTAAGCGTGCAGAACAACCACCCAATAAAGCATTACAATAATCTAACCTTGAGGTCATAAATGCATGGATTAACATTTCTGCATTTGACATTGAGAGCATAGGCCGTAATTTAGATATATTTTTGAGATGGAAAAATGCAGTTTTACAAATGCTAGAAACGTGGCTTTCTAAGGAAAGATTGCGATCAAGTAGCACACCTAGGTTCCTAACTGATGACGAAGAATTGACAGAGCAACCATCAAGTCTTAGACAATGTTCTAGGTTATTACAAGCAGAGTTTTTAGGTCCTATAATTAACACCTCTGTTTTTTCAGAATTTAGCAGTAAGAAATTACTCGTCATCCAGTTTTTTATATCGACTATGCAATCCATTAGTTTTTCAAATTGGTGTGTTTCACCGGGCTGCGAAGAAATATAGAGCTGAGTATCATCAGCATAACAGTGAAAGCTAACACCATGTTTCCTGATGATATCTCCCAAGGGTAACATATAAAGCGTGAAGAGTAGCGGCCCTAGTACTGAGCCTTGAGGTACTCCATACTGCACTTGTGATCGATAGGATACATCTTCATTCACTGCTACGAACTGATGGCGGTCATATAAGTACGATTTAAACCATGCTAATGCACTTCCACTGATGCCAACAAAGTATTCAAGTCTATGCAAAAGAATGTTGTGGTCAATTGTGTCAAACGCAGCACTAAGATCCAATAAAACTAATAGAGAGATACACCCACGATCAGATGATAAGAGCAGATCATTTGTAACTCTAAGAAGAGCAGTCTCAGTACTATGATACGGTCTAAATCCTGACTGGAAATCCTCACATATACCATTTTTCTCTAAGAAGGAATATAATTGTGTGGATACCACCTTTTCTAGTATCTTGGACAGAAAAGGGAGATTCGAGATTGGTCTATAATTAACTAGTTCTTTGGGGTCAAGTTGTGGTTTTTTGATGAGAGGCTTAATAACAGCCAGTTTGAAGGTTTTGGGGACATGTCCTAATGACAATGAGGAATTAATAATAGTCAGAAGAGGATCTATGACTTCTGGAAGCACCTCTTTCAGGAGCTTAGATGGTATAGGGTCTAACATACATGTTGTTGGTTTAGATGATTTAACAAGTTTATACAATTCTTCCTCTCCTATGGTAGAGAATGAGTGGAACTGTTCCTCAGGGGGTCTATAGTGCACTGTCTGATGTGATACTGTAGCTGACGGCTGAATGGTTGCAATTTTATCTCTAATAGTATCGATTTTAGAAGTAAAGTAGTTCATAAACTCATTACTGCTGTGGTGTTGGGAAATGTCAACACTTGTTGAGGCTTTATTTTTCGTTAATTTAGCCACTGTATTGAATAAATACCTGGGGTTATGTTTGTTTTCTTCTAAAAGAGAAGAAAAGTAATCGGATCTAGCAGTTTTTAATGCTTTTCTGTAGGATATGTTACTTTCCCGCCAAGCAATACGAAATACCTCTAGTTTTGTTTTCCTCCAGCTGCGCTCCATTTTTCGGGCTGCTCTCTTTAGGGTGCGAGTATGCTCATTATACCATGGTGTCAAACTGTTTTCCTTAACCTTCCTTAAGCGTAAAGGAGCAACTTTATTTAAAGTGCTAGAAAAGAGAGAGTCCATAGTTTCTGTTACATCATCAAGTTGTTCTGAGGTTTTGGATATGCTAAGGAATTTGGATACATCAGGGAGATAACTTAAAAAGCAGTCTTTTGTGTTAGAAATGATGGTTCTTCCATACTTGTAACAAGAAGTAGAATTTACAATTTTGGCTATATGAATTTTGCAAAGAACTAAATAATGATCTGAGATATCATCACTTGGCTGAATAATTTCAACACCATCAACATCAATTCCATGTGACAGTATTAAATCTAGAGTATGATTTCGACAATGAGTAGGTCCTGAAACGTGTTGTCTAACACCAATAGAGTTCAGAATGTCTATAAATGCTGATCCCAATGCATCGTTTTCATTATCAACATGGATATTAAAATCACCAACTATTAAAACTTTATCTGCAGCCAGAACTAACTCAGATGTAAAATCACCAAACTCTTTAATAAAGTCTGTATGGTGCCCTGGTGGCCTGTATACAGTAGCCAGTACAAACATAACAGGGGATTTATCATTAACATTTGTTTCTTTGGATAATGTTATATGAAGTACCATTACTTCAAACGAGTTATACTTGTAGCCTGCCCTCTGAGAAATCCTGAAAACGTTGTTATAAATTGAAGCAACACCTCCACCTTTGCCTTTTAGACGTGGCTCATGTTTATAACAGTAATCTTGGGGGGTGGACTCATTTAAAATAATGTAATCATCAGGTTTTAGCCAGGTTTCTGTCAAACAGAGTACATCTATATTATGATCAGTGATCATATTATTTACAAAAAGTGTTTTCGTAGAAAGGGATCTGATATTCAATAAGCCAAGCTTTATCATTTGTTTATCCATATTGCTTCTGTTTTTTATTTGTTGAACCTCAATTAAATTGTTAATCTTAACCTGGTTTGGACGTTTTTTGTTTTTTCTAGTTCGGGGAACAGACACAGTCTCTATAGTGTGATATCTAGGTGAAAAAGTCTCTATGTGCTGAGAATTAACTGACCTCTGTGACGGGAGGCAGCTAGCAGACGGTCGGTTTAGCCAGTCTGTCTGCTTCCTGACCTGGGCCCCAGTTAGTCAAGTATAAACACTAAGACTATTTGCCATATTTCTAGAGAGAAGAGTGGCGCCACCCCAGGAGGGATGAAGACCATCTCTTTTAAACAGGTCAGGTCTGCCCCAAAAGCTCGTCCAATTGTCTATGAAACCTATGTTATTCTGTGGGCACCACTTAGACATCCAGCCATTGAGTGATGACAATCTGCTATGCATCTCATCACCACGGTAAGCAGGGAGGGGACCAGAGCATATTACAGTGTCTGACATCGTGCTTGCAAGTTCACACACCTCTTTAATGTTATTTTTAGTGATCTCCGACTGGCGAAGTCGAACATCATTAGCGCCGGCATGAATAACAATCTTACTGTATTTACGTTTAGCATTAGCCAGCACTTTTAAATTTGCCAAGATGTCAGGCGCTCTGGCTCCCGGTAAACATTTGACTATGGTGGCTGGTGTCTCTATATTCACGTTCCGTACAATAGAATCACCAATAACTAGAGCACTTTCATCAGGTTTCTCAGTGGGTGCATCACTGAGTGGGGAGAACCTGTTTAATGTTTTGATCGGAACAGAAGAGCGGTGTTTTGACCCACGACTACGCTGCCTCACTGTCACCCAGTTGCCCTGCTGCTGGGGCTCTGTTTCCGGAACCGAACAATGTACAGGAATCCCTGAGCTAGACGCATCCAAAGCCGTATCTAGAGCCCTAACATTTTTACTATCCTCAATTAAAGTTTGGATGCGTGTCTCTAATTCTGAAATCTTCTCTGTCAGCCTAACTATTTCCCTGCATTTATCACATGTGAATCCCTCATCAGCGACAGAGATAGATAAACTGTACATGTGGCAAGAGGTGCAAGAAACAATGATAGGAGAAGCCATTACTCACCGTGCTTGATGAAAATTCTTACTGCGGTTGTTTGATGAACTTGTGAAAAACTGGAGCGAGGGAGAGGAGAAAAGAAAACAGCGATAGGTTCGAATGAAGACGCTAATGACAAGCTAACGAATGCTAACGCTTTGCAGGTGTACTGCACTCACGGAAATAAAATAAAAGTGAACGATCAAAGTTAATCTGATAAGATTGATCGATAATATCAGAAATATGGTGTGAATTAAGTTATATTTTACCACTTTAAAAAACAGAGAGTGATAGTAAGATAAAGATTCTAGAGAAAAAAATAAAATAAAAACAGCTACACGGAGCTACAAAATGTTACACAAGGCCAACAGGAAGTAGAGAAAACACTGTCCAACAGCGACACCCGCAGGCAAGAGGATGTCCCTACGTCACGAAGGCCTGACTTCCTTGTTCTATAAAGTCCCTCCTTCAGAAATATGTAACGAGTTCTGATTGGGCCAGCGGTTCCTGTGTTGTGATTCGACAGCAGCTGAGCGCACGCTGCCCTCCTGGAAACAAGATTGGGCTAGTTTTTGACTAGTTTTGAGAAGCAGGTGGGCAGGATTTGTTTTGAAAACCTGGCAATCCTGATCTGAACGCACGTGCTGGAGATGTACTTATAATCGCAGGAGCGTTTTTACTGACGACATGCGCTTGAAAATCACATTCGATTTTTTTGCACAGCCCTAACATCTAGTTAACAAAGCTAAACAGCATTGCCCTTTGTGTAATAAGTTACAGAAACGGTTAAACGCACCAACTTAAATAATAAAACACTTACCGGTTGTGGTCCATAAACAACGCCTTCTCCAGAAGAGGGAACTGCTCCATCTTTCAAGAATAATCTTTGTGCGAATCCGGCATTAAACTGATTGAGATTGAGGAAGCTGTCCTCAGCAAAATGTGCTGCACATAGTTTTACATGTGGATTACAATTTTCGGGAACAGAGTAAAACATAAATTGTAACCATTAATCTCCAAGTACAGCGTCCCTGGGAAGCCCAAACAAAGATGATTGGACTCTGAGATGAAAATAACAGCGTTTCAACGACATGGAGACAAACACAAACGCAACTCTTCCTCTTCTCCTTCCGAGCACAACAAGACCACGCCCCCTTTTTGTGTATTTCTGTGGGCGGAAGTTAGTCAAAAACTGTTTTAGTGACGTCATTACTGCAGGAACTAGAGGGATGTAGTCCAAACGGGTCATTCGTTGTAAGCGAATTCTGTTAATTAAAATATCTCACTTGGCATTGAACTTTGAGCTTTAGATTTTACAGATATTATTTATACTCTAACAACAACAACATTACACACTAACTAAAGTTTAAAACATGGGATCACGATGAACGGGACCTTTAAAGCGTCCTGGCTGTGATCCACTGCTGTAGAGGTCTCACTGTCTCAGTGTGTTTGTGTGTGTGCTTTTGTTCACCTGTGTTTTGATGAAAGCTGTCTTACAGGAACAACAGTGTTGTCTTATTTAAGCAGGGAATCAAATCGCAGGCTAATTATAAGACTGGAGCTGGGGATCACATGTAGTGGAGGGATGTTAATCTTTAGTTTTCATTCTGTCGCTCTCTTAATCTCAGTTCACTGTTCTTTGAGTCAGCACTTTCTGTCCTTCCTTCTCTCCATTCTGCATTGTGCTGTTTCTTCTGTTCAGGGAGTTGTTTTCCAATAAATTCAATTGTGGCAGTAAGAGGCGTCCGCTGAGAGCACCACTCTAACAAAGCTGAAGAATGGCCTGCTGGCTCTCTGCTCTCATTTCTGCTGATCTGAGATGTCCTGAGCCCAAACAAGCAAAGGAACAACTGCTGAGAATGATGTGAAAACACAGAGACCCTTTTAGCCGAGCGTTTACAGACTCGTTTCAGCAGTAAAGAACGGGGATTTCTCATCATAAATGTGAACGTGAGATTCCTGTCTCCCGCTGATCGCCATGAAAGAGTGAGCGTTTGAAAGCCTTTTCCAGTGAGAATGAAATGGTTGTTTCTGTGACGCTTGTTGATGGTGTTGGTTTGGTATGTTTTGCAGGAACTCCTCGTACTGTATGAAAGTGTCGATGTCGCTCACAGTGTCCGAGAACAACATGGGTCTTTGCTTCAACTCCAAGATGAGGTACTTTGAGAAGGCCGAGCTGAGTAAGAGCAAAGACATCCTCTGTCCTGACATCGATGACTACATACAGACCGGAAAAGAGCCAGAGATCACATGGTACAAGGTACGATCATGCACCCATTGTGCAGCGCTGCAAAAAAATGCTTTTCTTACGGAGATTTGTTGTCTTGTTTCCAGCCTAGATATCTAAAAATTCAAAAAGGATTTTCTAGACAACTAAAAATTATTGTTTTTGTCTAGAACAAGCAAAATAACAGAACCAGAAAACAAGGTTATTTTGCTTGCACCACTGGCACATTATTTTGCTTGTTTCAAGCATAAAATACCTTAAGTTTTTTACATTTTTCACTTGTCTATAAAATTATTTTTGATTTAAGCATTTTTAGATATCTTGGCTGGAAACAAGACAAAAAATCTCCGTAAGAAAAGCTTTTTTTTTGCAGTGAGATTGCAATACACTTCAGTTTGTTTCCATCTCAACCTCACCGATATCCATCTCATCTGTTAGGCAGAAATGGACCTTATATCAGTCCTGATGTCCCGAGGCATGGACGATGAGATGGAAAGTGACATGAGTTAGTCCATCTCTGCCACCCATAAGACAGGTGAAATTGGACTGTGCACTAATTCAGATGAGCGTCAAATTAAATGTCTGCCACAGTTTCTGGCTAAATTGAATCAAAGACAGGTCATGGCTGAGGACATTGGTGGAGAAAACATGAGTGTGAACTTCTTCACGCCACACAGTTTGAAATACGAGTTGAAACTGAAAGATAAAACGAATGCACAGCGTGAGCAGCAAATGACTCTTTGATCCAGTTCTTTACACCAATCACATTGATATCGGTCTTATATAAAACTAAGCTAGTCTAGCAAAGAGCTTTCATAAACAGCACTTTTTCTTCTTATGAAGTCTTTTTAATTTCTTGTAGTGTTCTTTTTTCTCACCATATGAAAGCGGTGCATTTTAATTAAAATGGTTCAAGTACGTTGGGGCTATCATTATGATTAGAACATTTTATTTATAATTTTTTTGCTGAGTTTAACACTGGTTAACTTCAGCACAGTTTGTGCATCATCTACTCGTGGTTCACTGCCTTGACAATGAACTCATCTGCTCATCGACATGAAAATGAATAAGTGCTCAATAAATGATTGACGGGTGGTTTGACAGCCAATTTACAGATGAAACTAGCTGTTGTCAAAACACTGTCGAAGGCGATGCATTAACGTGTCATTCCAATAAAACGCATCAACCGCATTAAACAGTCCATCTGTTTATGGATGCAGGAATGCCGGCCGAAGCAGTGGAGACAGAGCATCGTGAGGAAGACGGATGTGCTCTCCATCAGAGACGTGCGGGAAGACGACATCGGGAATTACACCTGCGAATTACAGTTTGGGAGTTTCGTGGTGAGGAGGACCACCGAGCTGTCCGTCACAGGTACGATGAGCTCTTCTGATGAGTTGTGTCTGGTCCAGATCCTTCCTGCAGAGTTAAGTTGTCAACCCTCACTAAACGGCTCAACCAGCTAGTCAAGGTCTTCAGAATCTCTCCCAGACAGGTGTATGTGTTGCTGAACTCCGCAGGAATGAGGCCGTCAGGGAGTTTTTCATATTAAACTGGTTTGATTTGATCATGCCCTGCTCCAGAATCAAATCACAGGGTGCTTTATCCTTCACACACACACACACACACACACACACACATATATTAATGCACTGGCCACGCACCAGGCCTATACATCATCTTACAATTCATATAGTTGACTGTTGACAAATATGATGCAGGACTCCATAAATGCAGTTATGCACTTTAATTCAGGATATTAATAGTAAATAAGAGTAAATAAGAAAGTTGATATTGTTCAATTTTAAACAAAGTATGATGTGTTTTTGGTCAGTTTTGCAGAGAACATACTACGTTTAAATCTACAGGGAACTATTGTGCATCTCTGAGAAACACAGCAGAGTTTAGTTTCTGAATCAGTCCGTGTCTTGAAAGAATCGTGTGAATCAAAGGCCTATTTATAAACAGCCATTTACTTCATTACTTCGTTAAACGAATCAAATTAATTAATGGCTTATAAAAATCAACAGACATGTCTGTGATTGGCTGTATTGCCCAGCGCTGCAAAAACACATTGACATAGAAACCAGTCTCTAGTGTGCACACCATAGTGCACTGGATAGTTTGCAACATCTGCAATGAAACGCCATGAGTACCGCTTTAACTGAGGGTGTGTAGAGCCGGGCCTGGATCTGATCTGTAGTTAGTTGTGGTTTTTGCGGGTCGCGTGTGTTGTGGTGGACAGCAGAAGGCAACACAAAACCCATCTGTAAACTCTACCACCACCTTCATTTAGTCTGATATTAAACCTCACAAGAGCTATTCCTGCAAACGCAGTAACGAGCCTCAGCTTGGATGTTCTTCAGAGGTCCGTGGTCCTGCTGTTTAGGCTTTAGAAAGAGAATCAGTTCTCTCTCAGTTCATGTGTGTGAATCTGAAGTGAACTGGCATGCAGGAATTGCAATTGTTATTCAGAGTAATTCAACACAGGTGATGCATTCTGGGAAATGGAGTGATTTTCCAGCCTGAACCATGAAAGTTAATTTTGAGTGTTTTTAAAAGCATCTAAATTGCAGTTTTGCATTGTGTTATCAACCTCAATTCAGTTAGAATGCAGATGAGCAAAACACACACACACACACACACACACACACACACACACACACACACACACACACACACACACACACACACTTTACTGGAATGACAGATATTTGTTGCTGCTAAAATACAATAGTGCAGACCATAAACATAAATTGAGAAAAATAAAACTGTGTCATTGACAAATAAATATAATATGGATGACATTAAAGAATAAAATTAAATTCCAAATAAAGTAAAAGGCATTTTTTTAAGCAGTGAATAAGTGCTGGAGACACAGACTGGAGTCGGTGCTCGCTGTGTCTCATGCTGTGTCAGACGAACACACTCTTGTCTGCAGGAGGTGTGTTTGATCAGGGATGATGATGATGATGATGATGATGATGATGATGTCTCTATTGTGAATTTGTTTCCAGTGAATCTGGAGCTGCTCAAGTGTCTTTGTGTGTTTTATCTAACACTGACTGTCAGTGTGTTTTTAGGCTCTGATATCATTGAGTTTGTTGATTTGTTTGAGTTTCCTAATGAGTGGTGTGATTGTGCTGTGGTTTGCTTGGTTTCTTTACTTGGTTCTTGAAATAGTAGTTCATCAATTTCTTTCTCCACAAATGTATTAGTATGGTTTAACTGTATCGTCGAAGGTCAGCAGCAAACACACTGGTTAATAGAATGGGATTAAATATATAAAGTATATATGTGTTATATAACATTTAATTATTGCAGGTTTGTGTCATATTCTGAGTTTGCTTGTTTTTGTGCAGGTGAGATGATTAAACACATGTTCATATTTAGTCTAGAACTACAGTAAGATCATGTTCACACACAACACTCTGCACTCACTCCTGATCTCTGTCACCATGGCAACACCAGATTTTATTTGAAAATATTTTCTTGTAAATTAAAAAATAATGCCTTACTTTACTATTTACTTGAAAAAGTAATCTGATTGCGTTTATGTTACTAGTAATGTGTTACCCCCAACACTGTTTATATTTGAACCCCACAAGACACTCTGCACGCTTTAATTTCTTTTGTTCAGTCTCTTCAAGAATCTTCTGAATGTAAACTAGAATGCAGAAATGTTTCTGCTTCGGTTTGTTCCAGGTTTGACTGTGCAAAGCTGATTTGCAGTTTCTATTGATCCACCTTCATGTGCTCTTACGTGAGCCGTCAGATACTCTGCGTCTGTTGGAAAGAAAGGTGTTTTTGTGTTTGGGACCCATGAAGGCATCAGCAGCTTAGATGCTGTAAATACACAAGTGACATGTCATGTGGTGGAGTGGAGGATGAACCCAAATGCAGACAGTAGTCACAGCAACACAGTTTATTATACAAAAAACAGGAAAACAAAACCCACGAGGGGGCAAAACAAGGGCTAGACAGACGAAAGATGACAAAACTAGACTAACACTTTACAAACTAGACTATGACTGAAACAGGATCAAACGACTAGACAAGACTCTCTACAGACTTACTTACGGACAGCTCTCATATTGATTAACATATGACAACAGTTGGCAACATTTGGCAATCTTAAACAACGTTTGACAATATTAAACAATGAACCGACAAAGGGACAGAGAAACACACGAGGTTATAAAGGGAGGCTACTAATGAACACAACAGGTGGAACAGGTAAATCAATGATGACAAAACCAGGGTAACAAGGGGGGCGGGGCAAGGAAACGAGACAACACAAGCACATGGCCCAAAGCAGGGGCGGACTGGGACCAAAAAGTGGCCCTGGACTTTCTGGCCCACAGCAGCCGACCACATCAAAACGCAAACGCCCCTGTTTTGATGTAATTTATTTATTTGATATTTAAGTATACTGTTTGGGGATTTTAACCAATAGGGCAACTGATCCTCCATTGAAAAAAAAAAAAAAAAAAAAAAGATAACCTGCGTGCTGCAGCTGTTCATTTAGCGACTCCTAGTGAGCGAAACATGTTCATCACGAGACAAACATTCTCCTAGAACTCACACTTTGCATTCAGTTAACAGATGCATGAATACGCGGTAATATAAGTTCATGATCCGATTCGTGAACAGATTATTCTCTTGAGTAAATCTTTTAAAATAATCATTTATTTTGTTTAACGAAAACATTGTGGAAACCAGTGGTTAACAAACTGGATAGATCTGAGGTGCAGGGCTCGCAAAATCGCTAGCCCGACGTCCAGGGGCTATTGTGTTTTGCAGTCGGGCTCCAAAATGTATCACTGCTCTTCCCGACGGGCTATCGTGAATAGCGATTTAAAATTTGCGTTGTTCACTCGCTTGGAGGGGTGAAATGTATCATAGTTGATCGTTTTCACTTGTTTCTAAATCTTGCTGATTCAACTTTTTTAAACAATTTGCGCGCGTTCGAAGCTTGCGCTGTGAGCAGCATTTCAGACAATGCGCGTACAAAGAATTAATTCATCTTTTGGGTATCGTAACTTCTGAATGAACAAATACACACACAATTATTTCAAAATAATTGTCTCTGCAAGTATTCTCGTAAACACAGTCGGTTATGTTTTAAGTGAATGTATACAGTGGCCTGCTGCTCAGAGAAATTCGCTGTACCAGATGAATTTGTCTCTCTCTAAATTAGACGAAAACGCGCTTGTTGGCTGCGCGATCGACTCACTCATCCATTTGCGTAGAAAAGAGATGTAATATTATGATTTCCGTCAATTAAAAAAAATAAAATAAATAAATAAATATTATATATATATATATATATATATATATATATTTGTGTACTGGGTGGGCCGGCCCACATTGGCTAGCGGCCCACCGGGAAAAGTCCCGGTGCTCCAGATGGCCAGTCCGCCCCTGGCCCAAAGACAAGGCCATGTGCTTGTACACAAAACACAGGCCTGTCATGATCCTGCCACAAGACTAGAGAAAAATCAGGACATGAAGGCAGAACCATGACATGACAGACATTCATCGGATCTTTTTTGATCAGGATATCTCTAGCATCTGGTTTTTCAGTGTCTGGATGTTTCTATAGTGTTTGATGCTCTTATATTAGTCCGTCTGCTGTCTGTGATGTCACTAGTGAAGCCTGTTTTTGTGCTGTCATGACATCATCAGAGTCATTAGTCACATGACATGTACAGCTCAGCTGATTGGCTCTGGATAACTGAGCACTTACAGACCATCCTGTCAGTCAGATAAAAGCTCATTACTATTATGAGCTCACGGACCCCTGAACTTTCCTTCAGCAGTGGACGGCACAGTCCAGTTTAGTGTTTAGTGTCCACTGTTCATCAAACAGCCATATGCAGCTTATTAATATGCTTGTCTTATAGAGATGGCTCATCTGCTTCCTGTAGGACGTCAGCGTAAGACCCTCGTCCCGCTGCCGACTAATGAAAACAGATGATTATACTTATTGAATTTGTGTCATGGATTTGGCTCAGAGTAAACGCTTAAAACATGTTCCCGAATCAGAGGGTAGAGATAAATTTGTTTTTCTTTCATGGAAAGAGACGGAAGTCTTTAGGAGTATGATGAACTCCCTCTGGATATTCATTAAAAAAACTCCATATTAATTCCAGCTCAAGTCTCTTATATCTGAGTGCAGATGTATTGTCTGCAGTGTCATGTATTATAAATAGAAATCAGCATAAAACACAAAGATGTTGTAATGCTATATGCTAACTAATTCTGATGTCAAAGCTGGGAACGATTGAATTTTGAATAAATACTTTTGTAGATCGGCTCCACGGAGAACATACATGTGTGATGATCTTCAGGATAGGTGGGTTTCTTTCTTATTCGTGTTAGATATTATTGATGTTGCACACTCCAGTGTTGGGATAGTTACTCAAAAAATGTAATTAGTTACTAGTAACTTCTGTAAATTGTAATGACATTACTTTACTAGTTACTGAATTTGAAAAGTAACTTCACTACTTATTACTTTACTTTTAGGGCCCTATAAAATCCGTTTTATTTTTTCTCAACTCCTTTTTAATGGTTACTTTTAATTGTATTCATCAAAAAGCATGTCCAATAAATTTAATTCATAACACTTATACATTTTCACAGTAATTTATTAAAAGTTTAACAAAAATTACATGTTTAGGGCCCTATGAAATTTTTTATTTTTTCTTCACCATATGTTTTATTTTTTTAGCATGTGTAATTATTTAAATGCATAAAAACAACTTCATTTATTAAATTTTCTTAAAATAGCCTTATGAAATGTTGTTTCCCCTCAGAAATTCTGTTGTGTATTTACATTTTTCTGGTTATCAAATGATGGCATAAAACATTCATTTAGATTTTCTTTTAAATATAAATTGCCCTTCTTTTTTCTTCTTCTGAGAAATATATTTTCAATCTGAGTATGAACAACAAGCACAAACTATGCAGCATATAGTTAAAACAATTGCACAAATTGTCTTCAACAATATAGTGCAAAAACAGTGCAAATATTCACAAGCTACACACAAAATGAGTGAGAAACATTCAGAGTGCAACAGAAAAAAAATAGTGCAACTATCTTTATGAACTGTATAATTATATAATGATTTACATAGTATACATAATATAAATGATCGATCCGTTGGCTGTAATCTGTGTCAGAATCGATTTTACAGGGACATCGCCTAACGACCCAAGACATAAATTCCAGTGCTTTATCAGATATGTACCACTGTTTCATCCTTGTTTTTGATTTGTTTTATGTCAAAGTACTCTGTCGAGTGTTTTTTGTTCTTTTTCTGAGAGTTTTCTCATGCAAATGTGTTATTGTGTGTTTGTATTCATGCACTCACGACAGACTTTACTTTCACTTTGTTTTCGTTCATTTTCCAAAGCAGTAGGCTATGTTAAGTAGTAGTTCAAAAGACTACTTATTGGTTTAATATGGGAGAGTTTGAACCAATCTGGGCACGAGGGTGGGACTAAGCATCAACAATCATTTCTGTTTGGCTCAGAGGAACGAAAGCATTTGTTTCTTCTGATGAATCAATGTTGTCAAAATGCGATGACGTAATCACGTACACTATGGCGCCTCTAAGCGCTAAGATCAATCGTTATCGGGATACCTGGCCCAGAACTTTACACACGGCATGTGTAACGCAGGAAAGCGCGTTCCTATTGTCTAGTAAAGTAGTGTAGTTACCAACATTATTAGTGTAATGCGTTACTTTACTTCGTTACCCAAAAAAGTAATATCGTTACTGTAATCTGTTACTTTGTAACTCGTTACCCCCAACACTGTGCACACTAATAAAATCATGTGTTATGGCCTAAATTAATTTTCCCATTGTATAAGCCACAGCTTTTATTTCAGTATGATTCACATTTAATTAGTTATTGAATCACAGAAGTGGTTTGGTGTTTCCATGTAGTTCTGTTAGTGTCTTCATTCATCAGAATGAATCGCCATGCATCGGATCGTTCGCTGTATATTCACTGAAAAATTCAGTTACGCGTCAGGTCTCCAGCATGTGCTTTGAATCAGTTTTTTGTGGCAGTGGTAATACAGTGTTGGTATTATTTTATAATGCATTAGGGACTGAGTGGGTTAATGGTTTTTCCAGAGAAATCTGGATCAGCTTACAGCTGCGTCTTGCGGCTCAGAGAGGAGCGTTATATAACAACATTACGCTGGAGAGCAGGTGAACATCACAGCGGCGTTCAGTCCTGTCCGCTGATTATCATATGAAGGGTGAATAATTATTCACTTAATTGAGTGTAATGAGGGTGTGCAGAGGGTCTCTGTTTCAGGCACTGCTGTCCTTTCTGAGCGTGTTTGGATCTTTTTTCCTGGAGGAAACCGAATGAACGCTGAAGCATTGAGTGTTTGTGCAGCTCTCTCTCTCTGTCTAGGAACAGTAAAGCTCATCCCACATAAAAATCAATATTTAATGTCAACATTTTATTGTGTTTTTTTTTTCTCTTTGGCTTTTCTAATATGAGGCTTGTGTGTAATATCAGTTTGTGTTGTGCTGTTTGTGGCGTCACATGTCATCTGTCAGTCCAACTTCAGATCTGTCACTCAAACTGCCGTCGTCATGGCAACAGAGTGGAAAACAATTAGAGATATTCCCACCTCATGCTTCCTGTACTGTCATATTATATATGAGAGAGAGGGAGGGAAATGTAGTGAACAGCTGCAGTAGACAGAGCGAGAGAAGTAAATGAAGGCTTGATGCAGAGAGAAACGGCTGAAGAGAACGCAGAGAGAGCGTTTGAGGTATTCAGTATGATGGATGAGCATGTGATCAATGCCAGGGATCTGTCATGTGGCTCATTTTCATAAACCCATTACTGATGGCCACTCTCTTTACAGGGTTAAACGGCGGCCGACCCTCTTCATATTTAACACCACTCCACATTTCTCTCTGTCATCTCATCAGTAGCTTACATGAAGCTGCAGCGGGTGTTGTGTAGTTGAGATGCAGCTGATATCTCTGTCCCACAGCACATGAGATGATCCGTTGTACAATAAAACACACATCATGTGACGCTTCTGGAGCCAGTCACAGTCTGATTAACATGTAGTTCACATGATCATTAAAGGACAAGTCCACTTCTAGAAAACAAATTCCTGATAATTTACTCACGCCCATGTGATCCAGGATGTTCGTGTCTTTCTTTCCTCAGTCACAAAGAAATTAAGTTTTTTGAGGAAAACATATCAAGATTTTGCTCCATATCAGGGACGTAGATTACGCGGGGGACGTGCCCCCCCCCCCACTTTTAATATCACAGAAATTCGTCCCCCGCACTTTTTCGGGCAAGTGTGTTCATATAGAGGTTTTCAAGAGCTGGTGTGAATAAATATAGATTTAAACTCAAAGAGACAGGATAGTCTGAGCATGACCTGATGTTTTTTTCGGACCGAGAAGGCGAAATAAACATCACGGAGCGCTAAACTCTCCTGCAGTGTGTGTTTCATTTATACTCAAAGCCAGAGGGCGCTCTCGCGCAGAAATTCATAACAGGAAATTCCTAATATGGGCAAAAGAGTCCAGCTATCGCTGTATGAAAACAGTTTTTTCCAAAAAAATCTCCAGCAGGTGATAAATAAAGTATAAGAACATGCAGTGTGTTAAGGTAAGAACGATGGAAGACCAGGGCGGGATGCAGTTAACAGTCTTTAATGAATAAAGGAAATAGTTCTCAATGAATAATTAGAACACAAATCACAGGCAATAATCAGAGCCAGAACAGAAACTGCCAGACGACTGGATCTTTAGAAAATCAGCATAAACTTCCACGAGGACAGAGGCAGGGTCCCCGAGATGCATTCAGCCAGTCAGGAATAGTGAAGACAGCAGAAGGGGGTGAACAGCCATGAGCAGGCGCTGAACAGGTACTCTGCAAACAGGCACAGCTGGATAATACACAGTCTGATGGCAGTATTACTCACAGCAGAATTTATGGTTTAACTTTCCACAGACAAGACAGGACAAGACAGGACTAGAGAACAGACGTATCTCACGAGAGGTCATTGAATAATCTGACAACAAAACAGGGCTAGGAAGAGGGAATAAGAAGTAAAGACAATCAAGAGAAAAAAGGGAACAGGTGAAGAGAAGGGAACGAAAGGGGAAACAGCTGTAAGAGATAATGAGCGGAGGAGTGGATGTGTGTGCGTGATTGTGTGAGTGAGTGTGCGAGTGAGTGTGTGACCACAAGAGGGAGACAGAGAAAGAGGAAAAGAAACCAGGATCATGACAGTACCCCTGGCGAGACCGGAGGAAATCATCGATGAGTGAAGGATCCAGGACGTCCCGGGAGGGAACCCAGCTTCTCTCCTCAGGACCATACCCCTCCCAGTCGACAAGATACTGATGGCCGCATCCCCGACAGTGCATGTCGAGAATCCGGCGAACCCTGTAGATAGGGGTATCATCGACAAGACTAGGAACACAGACCGGGCGAGAAGGGGGACAGATGACTGGTTTGATGCAAGAGACATGAAACACGGGATGAACCCGGCGTAAATTAGGCAGAAGGTGAAGCTTTACTGGGATAGGACTTATGACCTTTACAATGCGGAATGGTCCAACGAAGTGGGGCGACAGCTTACGTGATTCGGACTGGAGAGGTAAATTTGAAGTGGATAACCACACTCTTTCACCGCAAACGTAGCGAGGACTTCTAATTCTGCGCCTATTGGCCGTAACTGTAATACGTCTTCTAGATCGACAGAGAGCAGATCGCACTCTCCTCCAGGTGCGTTTGCAATGGCTAATAAAAGCTTGCACTGACGGAACATTAGATTCAGAGTCTTGGGACGCAAATAACGGAGGTTAATAGCCGAGACAGCAATGGACGGGCGAAAGACCGGTAGCAGAGGAGGGAAGCGAAATATGGGCGTATTCGGCCCAGGATAGTTGCTGTGACCAGGACGCGGGATTCTGATGGGTGAGTCTGCGAAGCATATGGGCGACAATTTGATTAGTCCGTTCTGCTTGACCGTTCGTTTGGGGATGAAACCCAGACGAAAGGCTAACGGATGCCCCAATCAGGCGACAAAACTCCTTCCTGAATTAAGAAGAAAATTGGGGACCTCTATCAGTTGGTAAACCATGTAGCTTAAAAACATGATCAACCATGATCTGGGCGGTCTCCTTGGCAAACGGGAGTTTAGCGAGTGGGATAAATTGGGCCGACTTAGAAAAACGATCTACCACGGCCAGAATAACGGTGTTACCCTCCGATAGAGGAAGCCCGGTGATAAAGTCGAGAGCTAAGTGAGACCACGGTTGTGTAGGAACCGGTAACGGACGAAGTAGACCGGCCGGAGGGGAATTGCCAGCCTTAGATTGTGCGCACGTATTGCAGGAGGCAATTAACCGTCACACGTCTTATTCCAAGGAAGACCACCAAAAGCGCTGACGGATAAAAGCGAGGCTGCCCCGGACGCCGGGATGGGCAGTCAATTTAGAGGTGTGTCCCCATTGAAGGACAGCTTGACGCGTGGATACAGGAACAAAAAGGAGCCCCTTAGGACAGTTGCGCGGGACTATGACTCGAGAAAGAGAACGCTTAACCAGCTTCTCTATTCCCCAGACGGTCGTGCCAACAACATGACCTGGGGGAATAATCTCCTCAGGCTCAGAAGATGAAGAGGAGTCAAAAAGTCGAGATAGCGCGTCAGGCTTGACGTTCTTGGTACCCGGGCGATACTAGATGGTAAAATCGAAACGGGTAAAGAATAGAGCCCAGCGGGCTTGACGAGCATTTAGTCTCTTGGCCTTGCGGATATATTCTAGGTTTCGGTGATCTGTCTAGACAATAAAAGGAATGGGAGCTCCCTCTAGCCACTGTCGCCATTTGCCTAACGCTAGACGGATGGCGAGCAGTTCACGGTTGCCCATGTCGTAATTGCGCTCAGCAGGAGAAAGACAGTGAGAGAAAAAAGCGCTGGGGTGTATCTTTCCGTCAGCGGCAGAACGCTGAGAAAGAACAGCCTGACCCCCACTTCAGAGGCGTAGACCTTGACTATAAATTGTTTAGTGAAGTCAGGAGTAAGAAGGATAAGTAAAAAGAGATTTTAGAACATTAAACGCAGTCTGCGCAGATTCTGACCACCTAAACTGGGACTTGACTGAGGTCAGAGCTGTAAGAGGAGCGGCCACCTGACTGAAATTTCGTATAAAACGACGATAAAAATTTGCAAACCCAAGAAAACGTTGTAGCGCAAGGCGAGAGTTGGGCACGAGCCAATCAGTGACCGCCTGGACCTTAGCTGGGTCCATACTGATCCCCTCTGCCGAGATGACTGAACCTAGAAACGTAACTGAGGGTGCGTGGGAAGAACATTTCTCAGCCTTTACATAAAGTCGATTTTCCAGTAGACGCTGAAGGACACGACGAACATGTTGGACGTGCACTTGGAGTGGTGGCGAAAAGATCAAAATGTCGTCGAGGTAGACGAACACAAAGACGTTGAGCATGTCCGGTAGGATGTCATTGACTAAGGCTTTAAAGACCGCGGGGGTGTTTACCAATCCGAAAGGAAGAACCCGGTATTCAAAGTGCCCTAGGGGCGTGTTAAACGCGGTCTTCCATTCATCCCCCTCCTTTATACACACTAGGTGATAGGCGTTGCGTAAATCGAGCTTTGTGAAAATTTTTGCTCCCTGCAAGACTTCGAAGGCAGATGACATCAGTGGTAATGGATAACGATACTTGACAGTGATATCATTTAAACCCCGATAGTCTATGCAGGGACGCACGGAGCCGTCTTTCTTTTTAAAGAAAAAAATGGCTCCCGCTGGAGACAAGGAAGGGACGATGGTACCGGAGTTGAGCGAGTCAGAAAGGTATTTCTCGAGCGCCTCCCGTTCGGGAGCGGATAACGAGTATAGTCTTCCCCGGGGGGGGGGCGTGGTACCTCCCGCAAATCATGATACTCCTCCGGAACTCCAGACAAATCACCTGGCTCTTCCTGAAAAACAGTTACAGGCGAGACAGGGGGCACAGCAGAAGACAGACAATCAACATGACAAGACAATTTCCAAGATAGAATAGAGCCCTCCGCCCAGTTAATCTGGGGGTTGTGGAGAACTAACCACGGGTGGCCTAAAACCACTGGAGTAAAAGGGGAATGAAAAATAAAAAAAGAAATAGTCTCACTATGATTTCCTGAAACAGTAAGAGTCAATGGAGAAATCCTTCTCTTTACCCTAGGAAGGCAATGCCATCTAGGGGGAACAGGGGGGGTGGAGTCTTGTAAATCTAAGAGGGGAATACCTTGTTACAAAGCCCAAGTCTCGTCAATGAAGTTCCCCTCCGCCCCTGAATCAAGCAATGCAGAGCAGGAAACTGACGATCCCAGCCAGCGGAGGTGTACGGGAAGGGAAGTGCAGGACTTAGACGGAGAGACCCATGATGTAGCGCTCGCCAGCAACCCTCCGCCTACTGACGAGCGCTGGCTTTTACTGGGCACCTAGAGACAAAATGATCAGCGGCAGCACAGTACATGCAAAGGCGATTCATAATCCTGCGTTGGTGTTCCCGTGTGGATATACGAAGCCCCCCTAGCTGCATCGGCTTGGGATCAGCAGCAGATGGCAGTGTCGGCTTGGTCGCTGTGTCAAAGCTTCTTTCGATGCGGAGAGCCAGCTTGACAAGGGAATCGAAACTGTCAGGAACCTCTTGGACAAAGACCTCATCCTTAATCTCAGAGTTCAGGCCCTCGATAAAGCGGGCGATGAGTGCTGGACCGTTCCATCCACTCGTTGTGGCCAGGATTTGGAACTCTATTGAAAAATCAGTGACTGACCTTCTCCCCTGGCTCAAGGTGGATAGGAGGCGGGATGCTTCTTCACCGTGTGCAGACCGGTCAAAGACTCGGATCATCTCCTCCTTAAAAAGAGAAAACTTGAAGATGCAGTCTACCTCTGCCTCCCAGTTCGCTGCCACCCACTCTGGAGCTCGTCCATTGAGAAGAGAAATCACATAAGCCACCTTAGATCGATCCTTGGCATAAGTGGACGGCTGGAGGGAAAATACAACCTCGAATTGGGTAAGGAAGGCTCGACACTGTAAAGGCTCACCAGAGTAGCACGGCGGGTTGTTTATACGTGGCTCAGAAGAGTCGCGCTGTCCAGCTGAAGCAGTGGTTTCATGATGGTAGTGATGGAACTGCTGGGTTAGATCCGAGAGCTGGGCGGTCAGGGAATCAACGGCACGTCTCGCGGCAGATAAATCCTCAGATAAATGTTTACCCAGCAGAGCACCCTGGAGCTATACAGCATTGTGAAGGGGATTAATGTCAATGTCAATGTCACCTTTATTTATATAGCGCTTTAAACAAAATGCATTGCGTCAAAGCAACTGAACAACATTCATTAGGAAAACAGTGTCAATAATGCAAAAATGATAGTTAAAGGCAGTTCATCATTGTCAATGTCAATGTCAATGTCACCTTTATTTATATAGCGCTTTAAACAAAATACATTGCGTCAAAGCAACTGAACAACATTCATTAGGAAACAGTGTCAATAATGCAAAAATGATAGTTAAAGGCAGTTCATCATTGGATTCAGTTATGTCATCTCTGTTCAGTTAAATAGTGTCTGTGCATTTATTTGCAATCAAGTCAACGATATCGCTGTAGATGAAGTTTCCCCAACTAAGCAAGCCAAAGGCGACAGCGGCAAGGAACCGAAACTCCATCGGTGACAGAATGGAGAAAAAAACCTTGGGAGAAACCAGGCTCAGTTGGGGGGCCAGTTCTCCTCTGACCAGACGAAACCAGTATTTCAATTCCAGGCTGCAGCAAAGTCAGATTGTGCAGAAGAATCATCTGATTCCTGTGGTCTGGTCCTGGTGCTCCTCTGAGACAAGGTCTTTACAGGGGATCTGTATCTGGGGCTCTAGTTGTCCTGGTCTCCGCTGTCTTTCAGGGATGTAGAGGTCCTTTCTAGGTGCTGATCCACCATCTGGTCTGGATACGTACTGGATCCGGGTGACTGCAGTGACCCTCTGATCTGGACACAGACTGGATCTGATGGCTACGGTGACCTCGGAACAAGAGGGAAACAGACAAATATTAGCGTAGAAGCCATTCTTCTAATGATGTAGCAAGTACATAGGTTGTTATGGGAAGTGTTTCCGGTTCCGGTTTACCTAATTAATGCAGCCTAAAAATCCTTTAACGGATTTGGATAATAAAAGCATATTTGTATGTTATCTGTATGCCAGTTTAAAGAGATGGGTCTTTAATCTAGATTTAAACTGCAAGAGTGTGTCTGCCTCCCGAACAATGTTAGGTAGGTTATTCCAGAGTTTGGGCGCCAAATAGGAAAAGGATCTGCCGCCTGCAGTTGATTTTGATATTCTAGGTATTATCAAATTGCCTGAGTTTTGAGAACGTAGCGGACGTAGAGGATTATAATGTAAAAGGAGCTCATTCAAATACTGAGGTGCTAAACCATTCAGGGCTTTATAAGTAATAAGCAATATTTTAAAATCTATTTGATGCTTGATAGGGAGCCAGTGCAGTGTTGACAGGACCGGGCTAATATGGTCATACTTCCTGGTTCTAGTAAGAACTCTTGCTGCTGCATTTTGGACTAGCTGTAGTTTGTTTACTAAGCGTGCAGAACAACCGCCCAATAAAGCATTACAATAATCTAACCTTGAGGTCATAAATGCATGGATTAACATTTCTGCATTTGACATTGAGAGTATAGGCCGTAATTTAGATATATTTTTGAGATGGAAAAATGCAGTTTTACAAATGCTAGAAACGTGGCTTTCTAAGGAAAGATTGCGATCAAATAGCACACCTAGGTTCCTAACTGATGACGAAGAATTGACAGAGCAGCCATCAAGTCTTAGACAGTGTTCTAGGTTATTACAAGCAGAGTTTTTAGGTCCTATAATTAACACCTCTGTTTTTTCAGAATTTAGCAGTAAGAAATTACTCGTCATCCAGTTTTTTATATCGACTATGCAATCCATTAGTTTTTCAAATTGGTGTGTTTCACCGGGCTGCGAAGAAATATAGAGCTGAGTATCATCAGCATAACAGTGAAAGCTAACACCATGTTTCCTGATGATATCTCCCTAGGGTAACTTATAAAGCGTGAAGGGTAGCGGCCCTAGTACTGAGCCTTGAGGTACTCCATACTGCACTTGTGATCGATAGGATACATCTTCATTCACTGCTACGAACTGATGGCGGTCATATAAGTACGATTTAAACCATGCTAATGCACTTCCACTGATGCCAACAAAGTATTCAAGTCAATGCAAAAGAATGTTGTGGTCAATTGTGTCAAACGCAGCACTAAGATCCAATAAAACTAATAGAGAGATACACCCACGATCAGATGATAAGAGCAGATCATTTGTAACTCTAAGAAGAGCAGTCTCAGTACTATGATACGGTCTAAATCCTGACTGGAAATCCTCACATATACCATTTTTCTCTAAGAAGGAATATAATTGTGTGGATACCACCTTTTCTAGTATCTTGGACAGAAAAGGGAGATTCGAGATTGGTCTATAATTAACTAGTTCTTTGGGGTCAAGTTGTGGTTTTTTGATGAGAGGCTTAATAACAGCCAGTTTGAAGGTTTTGGGGACATGTCCTAATGACAATGAGGAATTAATAATAGTCAGAAGAGGATCTATGACTTCTGGAAGCACCTCTTTCAGGAGCTTAGATGGTATAGGGTCTAACATACATGTTGTTGGTTTAGATGATTTAACAAGTTTATACAATTCTTCCTCTCCTATGGTAGAGAATGAGTGGAACTGTTCCTCAGGGGGTCTATAGTGCACTGTCTGATGTGATACTGTAGCTGACGGCTGAATGGTTGCAATTTTATCTCTAATAGTATCGATTTTAGAAGTAAAGTAGTTCATAAAGTCATTACTGCTGTGGTGTTGGGAAATGTCAACACTTGTTGAGGCTTTATTTTTCGTTAATTTAGCCACTGTATTGAATAAATACCTGGGGTTATGTTTGTTTTCTTCTAAAAGAGAAGAAAAGTAATCGGATCTAGCAGTTTTTAATGCTTTTCTGTAGGATATGTTACTTTCCCGCCAAGCAATACGAAATACCTCTAGTTTTGTTTTCCTCCAGCTGCGCTCCATTTTTCGGGCTGCTCTCTTTAGGGTGCGAGTATGCTCATTATACCATGGTGTCAAACTGTTTTCCTTAACCTTCCTTAAGCGTAAAGGAGCAACTTTATTTAAAGTGCTAGAAAAGAGAGATTACCACCCGCCTGGTCCATCTTCTGGTCGGATTATTCTGTTAAGGTAAGAACGATGGAAGACCAAGGCGGGATGCAGTTAACAGTCTTTAATGAATAAACAAAATAGTTCTCAATGAATAATTAGAACACAAATCAAAAGCATTAATCAGAGGCAGAACAGGAACTGCCAGACGACTGGATCTTTAGAAAATCAGCATAAACTTCCACGAGGACAGAGGCAGGGACCCCGAGATGCATTCAGCCAGTCAGGAATAGTGAAGACAGCAGAAGGGGGTGAACAGCCATGAGCAGGCGCTGAACAGGTACTCTGCAAACAGGCACAGCTGGATAATACACAGTCTGATGGCAGTATTACTCACAGCAGAATTTATGGTTTAACTTTCCACAGACAAGACAGGACAAGACAGGACTAGAGAACAGACGTAACTCACGAGAGGTCATTGAATAATCCGACAACAAGACAGGGCTAGGAAGAGGGAATAAGAAGCAGAGACAATCAAGAGAAAAAAAGGGAACAGGTGAAGAGAAGGGAACGAAAGGGGAAACAGCTGTAAGAGATAATGAGCGGAGGAGTGGATGTGCGTGCGTGATTGTGTGACTGAGTGTGCGAGTGAGTGTGTGACCACAAGAGGGAGACAGAGAAAGAGGAAAAGAAACCAGGATCATAACACAGTGCTAATTGACATAGCATTTATTACAGTATAAAAACTATTCTGCCTTATTATGTTATAAAAAGTGTTTGTAGTAGGGCTGCACGATATTGGGAAAAAATGACATTGCGATATTTTATTTTTCTGCGATATATATTGCGATATTTTTTTTTACAAACAAAAATGGGGTGAGCACACTTACATTCTCATTTTAAATGATTTAAACATCGACACCACCATATGCGCGAGGGAGAGAGAGCAAGACAGCGTTCGTGTTGTTTGAAAACGGCTCGCTCTCTCTCTGTCTCTCTCTCTCTCAATTCAATTCATATTGCTTTATTGGCATGACATACAAAGGTACATATTGCCAAAGCATTGTACATAGCAGAATAGAAACAAACAAAACAAAAATACATATATATTTATAAGAAAAAAAAATTACATGCAAAATAAATCCATATACATTTCTATAAACATTGATGGTACTTCTAATGTGTCTGTCTCTCTGTCTGTCTCTCTCTGTCTGTCTCTCTCGTGCGCGCTCTCTCTGTCTGTCTCTCGCGCGCGCGCTCTCTCTCTCGCGCGCGCACTCTCTCTCTCTCTGTCTCTCTCACGCGCGCTCTCTCTCTCTCTCTCAGTTATTTTAAATAGTTATTTTAAATAGTATAAATATTTCACAATATTACTGCTTTTGCTGTATTTTGGATCAAATAAATGCAAGCTTGGTGAGCAGAAGAGACTTCTTTCAAAAAATCTTACTGTTAAAAAACTGTTGACTAGTAGGCTATATAGATTGTCTGTCTCTGTGTGTGTGTGTGTGTGTGTGTGTGTGTGTGTGTGAGTGTGTTTGTGTGTGTGTGTGTGCTCTTGTTTTTGTGTCATATCAGGACACAACTCTGTATAATGTCATGGGTATGACACAGGTATTACAAGGAGAGGGTGACTTATGAGGACATAACCCATGTCCCCATTTTTCAAAACGCTTATAAATCATAAAGAATGAGTTTTTTTGAGAAAGTAAAAATGCACAAAGTTTCCTGTTAGGGTTAGGTGTAGGGTTGGTGTAGGGCCATAGGATATACAGTTTATACAGTATAAAAACCATTACACCTATGGGATGAACACACTTTACACAAAAACAAACGTGTGTGTGTGTGTGTGTGTGTGTGTGAGTCTGTGCGTGTGTGTGTTTGTGTGTGTGTGTGTGTGTGTGTGTGTGTGAGTCTGTGCGTGTGTGTGTGTGTGTGTGTGTGTGTGTGTGTGTGTGTGTGATTTCTGTCCCCTTCACTTCTGAACCTCACCTCTCCTGCTCCATATTGTGGACTTTGGTGGTGGTCAATAATTTGAAGATAAACATGACCCCAGCTGAGGAATAAGGGTCTTATCTAGAGAAATGATCAGTAATTTTGTGAAAATAAATAAAAAATAATTTACATTTAACCACAAATGTCACATGCCAGTAGTTCTTAATCTGTGTACTTTGGTTAAAAACTCAATCTCATTTATCCTCTAACTTTAATATCTCCGACAATATCCGACATCATTGTTTACATTTTTTGTAAAGGGCAATAACTTTTTTGCATGTTGGATTTGTAAACACTGATAATAATAATAATAATTATTATTATTATTATTAATTATTATAATTATTATTATTCCTTGACTGGGATCATGTGGAGATCTTTGAAACTGCATTTTGGACCTTGAAATCATTGGCCACCACTGAAGTTCACTACATGGAGAAAAATCCTGGAATGTTTTCTTTAAAAAACTGAATTTCTTTACAACTTAAGAAAGAAAGACATGAACATCCAGGATAATAAGTGGACTTATCCTTAAACAAAACTAAAGCCATCTGGACATTTATGATGTTTAATATAACTGTATGACGACTTGTTTATTGAGGATCTTCTCCAAGGAGCCGGCAGGAGGCTCAGGCTGCTGTCCTGATGTGTGTCAGGGTTTGTGATGACGAGGCACTTTCCCTCTGTGCTCAGAGTCGTTTTAAATAAATGAGCGGCGAGGCAGCGGGCGGCGTGGAGGAGAATGTCTAATGCAGTTATATTTAGCAGTCATTAGTGTGGCCTGGTCGAATGAAAGGCTGTTTTTAAAGTGTTCTTCATTAATTACACAGGATCCTCCATCTTGATGGAGCACGAGTGAGATGAGTTCTGGATTCTGAGAACCATATTCAGGTCAGAGAGATTCATACTGGGACTAACATGATATTAGTATGATATTGATATTTAAGGACTCTGATTGTTGCCTTGAAGCGGTGTTTCTCAACCTTCTCCATTCTAAAGCCCCTATATATGATATGACCTTGTCATTATGACAAAGATGCTTGTTTTCACTGTCAGAAGCTTGGCATGTCAAATAAAATAAAGTAACTTATTTTAAGCACATTAACTGAGTTAATTATTTTTTTATATATTAATCATAATTGTTGTTATTTATTTATGTAGTCCCTTTGCATGCTTGCAGATAACCTCTGCCTTAAAGCATACCTTGATTAGAACCAGAATTCATTGCGAAGAGTGCATTACCAAAACATTTTCCAAGAGGATGTTATACAAAACCATTTTTCATTCTATTACTGTGTGCAGCTTTTGCTTATCAATATGCGAATGTTAAAACTTTTTCTGGAGTTGCATATATTGTATGTCAGACTCACAAGGGCTGCCGCTTTCAAGTCAAGTCAAGTTGAGTTGAGCTTTATTGTCATTCCCCTACATGTGTGGACATACAGTGGAACGAAATGTTGTCCCTCACAGAATCACGGTGCTAAATAAATACAAACATACAAGTCTAGTCAAGTCATCTTTATTTATATAGCGCTTTAAACAAAAAAGATTGTGTCAAAGCAACTGAAAAACATTAAGAAAACAGTATGTCAATAATGCAAAATGACAGTTAAAGGCAGTTCATCATTGAGTTCAGTGATGTCATCATCTCAGTTCATCTGTAGTATCTGTAACTACAACAATTAAGTAAAACAGTATAAACCTATACGCAACTAACCTACTGACAGATTTTGACTATAAATATACTATGTATAAAAGATTGCCTTTACATAACCTAAAAAAAATAAAAATAAAAAATATATATATAGATATATGAATGCTTCACATAATACTGTACAGTACATGTTCAAAGAGAAACATTGTAAGTAATTGTGAGTTGTGTTCACTGTCCGCTGGAGGGTCTTGCGGTCTGCTGCACTACAGTTCCCATACCAGACAGTGATGCAGCTGGTCAGCACACTCTCTATGGCTCCTCTGTAGAAAGCAGTGAGGATGGGTGGAGGGAGACTTGCTCTTTTCAGCTGGTGGAGAAAGTGTAGCTGCTGTTGTGCCTTCTTGGAGAGTGACATGGTGTTGGTGGTCCAGGTGAGATCCTCTGTGATGTGCACCCCCCGGAATTTAGTGTTTTAGTGTGACTCTCTCCACAGTCGAGCTGTCAATGATCAGTTGGGGTGGTCACTGAGTTTCTCTTGAAGTCCATCACAACCTCCTTTGTCTTATCCACATTGAGGGACAGGTTGTTAGTGCCACACCATTCAGCCAGCTGTGCCACTTCTTCTCTGTAGAGTGTTTCATCACTGTTGCTGATGAGACCCACCACCGTTGTGTCATCCACAAACTTGATGATGTGCAGCTGAACTTTGCAGTGCAGTCGTGGGTCAGCAGTGTGAAGAGCAGCGGGCTGAGCACACAGCCTTGTGGGCACCTGTGCTAAGTGTAGTGGTACTCAAGGTGTTGTGACCGACACAGACTGACTGAGGTCTTCCAGTTAGAAAGTCTGAGATCCAATTATAGAGGGAGGTATTTAGGCCCAGGAGGTTTGGTTTATTAATGATTGCTGTGGATTTGAGACATTTGGGTCTGACCGCGCCGCCATCTTGAACCGTTTAGAAGGACAGTAAGGATACTAGGGTTTGGAAAGACTAGAGGTATGAACCTTCTGCTGTGAATGTTGTGTGTTTACACTGCAAACAATGATTTCTTCCTTAGTATTTTTTACTCTTTTTTTTTTTTTTTTTACTCACTCCCAAAGCATTCCAAGTTGTATATGACTTTGAGATGAATCCAATTGGAGTTATATAAAAAATTGTCTTTGATCTTTCAAGCTGTTTCATGGCACTCAGCATGTCTTAAAAGCGAGTCAGTGAATAAAAGGCCATTTGATGTGTTTTCTTTGCTGTGTGAAATGAATATCTTCAATAACAGCCATCCAAAGAAGGGGTGTGTGGTAGTGTGCTCTCTAACCTGCATTACAGAGCTATGGGACACATGAATGCACAGTTTCCTTTCATTTAGCCCTTAATGGCTGTTAATGTCTTATTTTCTCTATGAATCACAGTATATGGGTGTGTGATCGTGAGTGTAGAGACGTCCATCAGTTATCATTTAGTTTGCTTCAAAAAGAAGCTTTTAGAATGGTTAGGTCAGCTGTGATTGGGGGTGGGGTTAAAGGCAGGGGTGTAGTCAGGGTGGAGTTAAAGGTATGGCCAAAGGAATGGGCGGGGC